>NC_056733.1:1834281705-1834336705 GCF_019279795.1 Protopterus annectens | reverse complement strand
TGCTTTTACTGGTTCAAAAGCTTCTCAACAGCAACAATACTTCCCTTTCCTAGTGTGCACCTTTATCTGTTTCAGGATTTGGACATTACTGATTTTTGTTTCTCCTCCCCAGTTTTAACTATGTGACAGGCATATGTGCTTTGTACCTGCAGAAAAATAACTCTGTGTGAGAACTGTGTGCTCTGTACAACGCATCAATCAAGTGTCAGAGAGGAAAAAAAAGCATGTAATTATCAATCAAACTATATGCAAAATAATTAAATAAAATAAAATAAGATAACATGGTTGGGGTTGCCCAGGGGTTGGGAGTCAGTTGACTTACAATACCAACAATCTGAAAGAGCTACTTTTAAGGTAAATGCATCAATTAGCTGTTCTATTTAATTTTGTGCAGCACTGTAGCAGATAAATAACGTAAAGCACATGAAAAAGCACTGTAGGCATTGGAATGGGGGTGAAAACATGAAAAGGACAATTCAGGACATCTCTAGCAAATACTGTCTTGTCCTGAGCATGAGAATCTAATTTATATTAGTTTACAAAATTGTACATTTTCGCTAACTAAATGATTTACACATTTACTGTACAACATTCTTAAAGAAATTTTAAACTAGCTATTGTCCCACTGGAGTGAGATGTTATCACCCTTTCCAGAATTGTACCATACTTGGCACAACATAATGCAATACTGCTTAACTAACTATTTGGAAAGAGACTGTTTTTGTAACAGGTATGTCTTGTCAGCTATAAGCAAGAGGCAGATAAAGTATAGTTGCATGAAATGGCTCTAGTGGCATAAATGGATAAAGCCCTGACTACAGCACAGGCAACCTGAACACAGTTAGTGGCTCAGGTACCTGACAGAACTGGCAGGGGAGGATGGCAGTGAATAGTTACTGCCAGCTTGCCCATCCTGAGGTGAAGGAAGTGGTTCTGGCTTGCTACTTGTATGTGTGACGTCTAGTGTGAGCACTAAGTGTTGCAGTCATGGAGCATGAATGTGTGAATATTCTCTGCCCTTGTGCATTATGACATAGCTGGCAGAGTATAAGGCACTCTTCCTGAAGCAGGTAGCAGTAGTGGAGCTTGGAGTTTTGCCACAAAGGAGAGGGTGCTCCAGTGATGGAAGGATATGCTGCCCCACCAGACCTGGAAGCTATACTGCTACCTACCATCCGACTCTTGCCATGGAGAGAATAAATGTGGTAACGAGGTACCATTATGCAGGAATAAATGGGTCATAGAACTCTCATCTAGCCTGGGAATAGCTATCTTAACCCTGACAGAACGAATGGGACAACTGGGTAAAGGCAGTGGAGGCACTGAGCAGGTCCAGTTGGGGGAGTCACTATAACAGTAAAATAACAATGTACTGTAGAATCCCAAGCATTCTTGACGAATCAGGCATGGCAGACAACTTGAGGAACCCCTGTAGCAAAATTGTGCTAAAACTTATCCTACCCCTAAAATGTGATAGCTCATGATATTCAGTAGCACAGGGACCACAGTACAAACAGCAATGTGTAAAATAGTCTGAGATAAAGCATTTCTAAAATATGCTATACAGGGAGCGGCAGCTCTAGAAATGAATAAGCCTTAATAAGACCTTCCAAAGTCTTCCTGCACTTTTCATAACTAAAGACAGTACAACAGACCAACTACGTTGATAAGTTTTGTTCTGCCATCAGTGAGTCTTTTGTCCTTTCTTAGATGAGGTAATAAATGATCTGTTTTTAAATGATTCAGTAATGCTAGTAAACATTGTCATCTGTCTGTGAGCATCCAGCGCATTTAGCGGTATTCTCTCTGTCATCACATATGGTAAAGAAAATAAATACAATAGCTTACTAACTAGTAGAAACACCTAACACCACTTTAGACATAAATGAACTGTTATCCTTCATATAAACCCTCTCAGCGTGGAAAAATGCACACAAAAACAGGTCAGCACCTCTATTTTTTCAACTAGAAAAAGAAAGAGTCTTCCACTTCCCTGTTATAAACTTCAAGTATGCAAAATCAGTTATTTCAAGGGAAGTTAAAGTCAATTTCTGTAATATAAAACTTGAGTTGTAAGGAGGGAGGCAGTAATGATTTTCTTTGAAGACTTTCATGAAGAACAACTTGCAGGAATCTTTCAATTGAATGGTTGGCTACAACCTGTAAAACAACTACCAAGAAAGAAAGGACTATAGAAACATAAACTATAAAATATAGGTAACTTAAATAGGTGATTTAAGAAGTCTATAAGCATAGTAGTTATACATGCAAAACGGTCTATGCTATGTTCCTTTAAGTAGAATGAAAATCGTTTCAGCATTTGAGAATATGAATCCTTAATGGTTTATCTTTTGCTTTCACTCAATATAAGGAGGAAATATGAAGAAATTTACTCAATGGAATCAATATCATATTTCCAGGATAGAACTGAGACTTTAAACTGGATTATAGAACTCTTCCTTTCTGTTGAGAAAGAATAATGATTTTTAAGAGGTAATTTGAAGGTGAATACTAACACAGAATAAAAAGCTACTTCCCACTGCTAACTTAAAGCAATAAAAATTAACTTGGTCTTGTCTGACCTTATTCCTGAATTAGAGCAACTGAAAAAAAATGCATATTAGTTCTTGAGTGTTTGGGAAAGCTAAGGATCTTTCAATGTTTGTGATGAAGCTGGAACAAACAAATCATTCTATACTTGAGCATTCTGATGTGTCACAAAAACATCATTTTCAGAGCCGAAGTCTGAAGTTATGACATGAGTTAAAGACAAATGTCTGCTTACAGCTTTTACCAAATAACTCTTCTAACTGATGTACAGCCATCACGTTACAGTTGTATTCGACAATCCCTGCTGCAACATCATTATAGACTTGCAACATAGCTTACAGGACCTGGTGACCATTTGGTTGGTGAGGCACAGCTCTGCAGTCATGTTGTTAGTATCAGTATGTAGAAGCCCTGTATTGAAGATATAAATCATCGTAACAGTATGAAAGACCGTTCCAACAGATTTGACTGTCATGGCTGTTGACTAATTTCCTTAATGATGTTATACAGGACTAATATTTGGGGAGATCAGTAAGTCTTGACAGACATTTTTTTCTCTTTTGTGAACTCCTCAAGCATACTCTGAATCATTAGCTGTTATAAACTGGCAAGGATTTAGTATACCCACACATAGACTGGGAAACTTTGTCTACCACAGGAATTCTGGATGTTCATCGTGGTTCACTGTTGCAGTCATTACTGTAGAGTTCTTCCTGCTGGCAGCAGCCCTCGATCGGCCAGAGTCCCAAAGTCTGGGTCCAACGTCGGCTAAGGTAGCTCCTTCACTGACGTCAGTGCGCCAGGGGTATAAAGGCCTCAGCTGATGCCATTTTCCTCAGTCTTTCTTGCCGCGCGGTGCCCGAAGCAAAGCAGTTCGCAAGTGCTGGTCAGCCGACTCCTGTTCACTTTGGTGATTTGTCTGAAGACTTCTTCTTCCTAAAGCTAAGTACCCCGTTGGGGAAACTTCTTTCTTGCACCAGTCCGATGTCAGAAAAAGTTAATAATTGTACTTCTTGTGGGAAGCAAATACCTCATAAGGATTTTCATTCTTACTGTATTCCTTGCCTAGGCCCTGACCACGACGTAGCTAGTTGTAGGTTTTGTGCTAGATTTAACCAACGCACTATTAAGCGCAGGTACAATTTTGCCTTCCATTACTTTGGGAAAAGATTTAATTACAATATGTCATCGGATTCTTATCCGGCTGGATCACACAAATGGCGCAAAGATACAGACAGGCCTTCGAGGTCCAAAACGGATGACATTTCTTTACTAGAGCCAGTTGCCGGTTCGTCGGTCATCAGTGAGGTGCTTTCGCAGCCCCTGTCATCCGCCACTTTTGAACAGCTCACCTGTACCGACTCCCATGAGGAGCCGATGGGACCTTCTGAATTTCAAGGGACCGGACCTTTGGATAATGCTCCCTCAGATGGGTCCGGAGCCGCTGTGCAGGCACCGGCTTCTGAGGGGGTTTTCAGGCCTACACAGCTTCATATTAAAATGGCTTCAGTTTTAAAGACAAAGACTAAGGCTCCGGCAAAGACAAAGAGACATCCACAGGCCTCTTCAGTTCAAGGCCCTAGACCTCAGGGACAGATGCTTAAAATGACCGAAGACCTGTTAACTATGATCAGGGGTTCCCATCCCCCTCCTGCCAAAAGGCCTAGGCAAGAGCCAGATTATGATTCATCAGATCAGGTTTCAATTTCTTCTGCTTCTTCCTCTCAGCAAGACTATTCCTTCCCTCCTTATGAGGATTCTGATGCTGAGGAATCCCTTCCTTCAGCTTCCCCTCCTGAAGATTATTCTTTTGGGGAAACCTTGCATGACATGAGAGAGCATTTCCACTGGGAAGGGCAGGAATACTCTGAATCCAAGAGAAGGCTTAGACATTTTCTTCTTCTTCCCCAGCATAGGCCCCTGGCTATCACCCCTGTCTTGGACATTGTGGATGATGTTTTTACAGAGTCTACTCTCTCTCCTGATTCCTTTCCTCCTGCTCCTGTCAAACCGGATAAGTATTACAGGGTTCCGGATTCTCACAAATTCCTTTTTAAAAATCCTTCAGCTGATCCAGAAACTATTTTGCAGGTCCCTAAGGATGTTAAAGCGGCCTCTGCTAAGAACCCTATTCCCTCTGACAAAGAATCCAGAGCCTTGGAAAGATGGGGAAAAAAAGTCTATACTTCCGCTACTTTGTCTATTAGAGCTTTGAATTGTCAATTTCATATGTTGAAATATCAGCAGTACCTTTTGTCTGTGTTGAAACAAAAAATGTCAGCTGTTTCTGGTTGTACAGAAAATAAGGAGCTACAGGATTTATTGCATGCTATTGAGCAGGTGGGTAAACATATCCTGCACTGTGGTTTTGATTCTTTGGAGGCTTCTTGCAGGGCTGCAGCTACTGGCACAGTTATTAGAAGGCATGCTTGGTTAAGGGAGCAAAGTTTGCCAGATCAGGTTAAGGTAAAACTGTTGGATGCCCCTCTACAGCACAATGTTTTGTTTGGGGCCAAAGCCGAGGAGGTATTAAAGAAAATGGAAGACAAGGCCAAATCTATGCAGACGGTTAAAATTCTCTACAGGTGCAACCTCCAAGGTTTAGCAGGAACTGGCCAGCTAAGCCTTGGTCCTTTCTGACCTTGGACAGACCCCAGAGAGGCAGATACAGGCATTCCAGAGGTAGAGGACAGGCACAGACCTCTTTCAGACACAGGCAGTGGAGCGCTCCCTCTCCCAAGGGTGGAGAAGATAGGTCACAACCTTACAGGAAACAGTCTTTATGACTCTCCCTTATTAGCTCCAGGGGCTCCTCTCCTGGAAGTGCCTCTGGGAGGAAAAAATTCTCTTTTTCATCACAATTGGAGCCGCATAACCCAAGACAAATGGGTTCTGGACATAGTTTTAAGGGGTTACAAGTTTAATTTCCATACCTTGCCAAAACCAAACAGATGGCCAGACCTACCAAAGCATCAATGGGCAGAGGCTCAGAAGCAAGTTCAGTCCCTCATGGCTATGAGGGCCATAGTATTGGTACCAAACACAGAAATAGGGCAAGGTTTTTATTCAAGACTTTTCCTGGTTCCCAGGAAGGAAAACACATGGAGACCAATCCTGGATCTTTCAGTACTAAACACCTTTCTGGACATACCAAAATTCAAAATGCTCACTCTGCAGCAGCTGCTGCCCATGTTGAGCAAGAACGCTTGGATGGTGACTTTGGACTTGAAAGAAGCTTACCTGCATATTCCTATAAGGCAGGAATGCAGAAGGTACCTCAGATTCAAAGCGGGCTCGAAACATTACCAGTTCTCTGTGCTGCCCTTTGGCTTCTCTACTGCGCCCAGGGTCTTTAACAAGTGCCTGGCTCCAGTAATGGCATTTTGCAGACAGAAGAGAATTCAAATATACCCTTATCTGGACGATTGTCTCATTCAAGCGGACAACAAGGAGACTTTACGTCAGCATCTGGTTTTTGTGCAGCATCTTCTCAGGTGTCTAGGGTTTACAGTGAACCTAAAGAAATCACACCTGGTACCCACTCAACAGATTACTTTCCTGGGTGCTCTTTTGAGCACTACAACCCAGATGGCTTACTTGACACCAGACAAAAAACTGCAACTGGCTTCCTCTTTCAAAAACCTGGCTGCAAAGAGTCAGCTAACTGCAAGAAAAATTCTGCAGGCTTTGGGTTACATGGCATCCTGCATTCTGCTAATACCATATGCAAGACTGCATATGAGGAAAATACAGTGGTACCTCAAGAGTGTATGGTCTCAGCATTGTCACAGTTTGGAATCAGTGATCACAATTTTGCCTTGCCTCCAGCGGGAATTTCTTTGGTGGGCCGAGGCCTGTCTCCAGAACAAGGGAAAGCCTTTCTATCCCACTCCAGCCAATCAAGTGATAAGGACGGATGCTTTGGACTATGCATGGGGAGCCCACATGCAAGGAAAATGTCTTCAGGGTGCCTGGACAGAGGACCAAATGCACCTGCACATAAATTTGAAGGAAATGCTAGCTGTACAAAATGCTCTGACAGCTTTCCAGGATCTCATTCGACCAGGACAATTACTGATAAAGACAGACAACACTACAGTGATGTGGTACATAAACAAGCAGGGAGGCTCCTACTCTTACCCCCTGTGCAGACTGGCCATGACTTTGTGGAACACAGCACTGGCCTCCAAGGTGGATTTACAAGCACAATTTCTGCCAGGAAAAGATAACTCTCTGGCAGACAGTCTAAGCAGAAATCTCTCAGATCCACATGAATGGATGTTGGATGTTCAGATATTCAGGATGATAACAGAGGCATGGAGGTGCCTGGACATAGATCTCTTTGCATCCCCCCAAAACCACCAACTTCAAACGTTCTGCATGAGGACCTACCATGAACGGACATGGAAAGTGGATGCTCTTTCATTCAGTTGGAAAAACCTCTCAGTGTATGCCTTTCCTCCATTGCCTCTTCTACCAACGGTACTTCTGAAGATCAAACAGGACAAACCGAATATGATTCTTCTGGCGCCCAACTGGCCTCGACAGTTCTGGTATTCAACCTTGATGAACTTGGCTCAGGGTCCACCCTGGATTCTACCACAACTTCCACATCTACTGTCTCAATTAGACGGCTGGATCCTGCACAGTCATGTCAAAACACTGAATCTAGCAGCCTAGTGGATCCAGGGGCTATAAGCAATTCTACCCTTACCAAACAGGTAATGGTTGTAATTCTTGAGGCTAGAAGGCCCAGCACCAGGAGATGTTATGCAGGAAAATGGAAAAGATTTTGCTGTTAGATTTTATGAATATAAATCTGAAATTAATTATGCTGTAAATATGCTGAAAGAAAAGGCTTGCTTAAATGCAGAAACAAAGCTTAAGTAATATGTGATCAGCAGTCATACTAAATGACCAAAGGAATCTGCTGAATGGACATTCTTCCCTTACAGACTCAAAACAGGATGTATGCAAGAGCAAAAATACAAAATCTGCTTTTAAAGAATGGACATGTTTCCCTTACAGACTCAGAAACAGGATGTATGCAAGAACAAAAATGCAAAATCTGCTTTTAAAGAACAATGACATGTTATTCTGCATGGAAAAACAGGATGGCACAAGAACAGATGTTTTTATACAAAGATCCAAATAAAATACAGGATGTTCACACTGTCAGAAAAGCTGATCTCTGACAATGTGTTTTCTCAAAAATATGTTTTCTTCATAAAACAGGATATGCTTATCAGCATTGGTACAAGAACATATGGTCATATACACAGATCCAAATAGAATACAGACAATGTGTTTCCTCAAAAATATGTTTTTCTACATGGACATTAGGACACTGTTACAGGATATTCACACTGTCAGAAAAGCTGGTTTCTTACAAGACATTGTTAAACAAGGAAGCTTAGTATTGTTTCTACAGGATACAGAACAATGTGTTTCCTCAAAAATATGTTTATGCATGACTAAAAAGTATATATAAAGAGCTGTATAAATCCAGCTATGTTAGAGAGGTTTGGTAGGGACACAAGTCCCAAGGTAAATGTTATATCTCTCACATCATCTGTACTATATGAGAAGTAAAGTTGGAACAGTACTTTTAAGCTGCAACGTTTGTCCAGTTTTATTTATTATAAAAGTTATTGGTTACTGCTCTTAAAGACAAGTGCTGCAAAGTATATTCTCTCATCAGTGTATATTCTGCAAGTTTCTGTATGCAACAGACTGTGAATGCAAATATAATCAGACTTTGAATTTTAGCAGAATCCAGCCAGCAAGACTGAGTGTCATAAGAACACCTCAGATCCATCCCACAGCAAGAAGCAGCAAGCAGTAAGCAAGTAAAGATCAATATTTTTTTTCAATGGCGAGGCAGCTGAGTGACTAGCTCCATATAATTTTTCAATGGCAAGCTAGCCTGCATTTGAACCTACAATCTGCATTCAAACACAGGAGGAGTGATGGTAAGCCCTGCAGAGGGTCACTTCAGTTAAATTGCAGTAACTAACATTTGTACGTATGTGTCAATTCTGAACAGAAGTATTCCAGTTTATGCAGCTTGCAGTAGTAAAGTTTTTTTAGACGTCTACAATCCGGAGTGAGACTAGTTCAAGAAATTCGCAGTGCCATAAATTCTTCAAGAAAAGGGGGATATCCACTAGCCCATCAGTCCACTGCCTGTTGTACTTTCCCAGCTTCTCAAGTGACTCTGAAAAATTTCTAGCCATCTGCAATAGCAGCCTGATCACCTGTTTTCTTGCTCACTGGTAAGACTTTTTTCTACGTCACATTTTTTAGTATGGTTGCTATTCGACAGTTTGGATATTTGACAGTCTGGATATTAGATTAGACAGTATGGATATTTTCAAATGTAAAACCTTATTAGGGCAGGTTGATAGTAAGGCATTATGCAAATGTATTACAATATTTGACTGGTATCTCAAAGAAAATCATGTAAAATATGACAAATGTTTATTGTGTGATTCAACAAAAACTGCATTTTGTGTATTATGCCATAAAATAATATTGCATCATATTGCTAAAAAAATAGACTGTAAAGACAGATCTGAAGAATTAACTAAGGGTAAAGTGTTTCCATTACATTCTGATGTTGAACAGTTATGTCCTGTCACCACACGTGAGTCAAATCAGTTACTGATAGAACCCCTAGTACATTTTGTTACAAAGGAATGTAGTAAACTTCTAAAAGACAGACATAATGAGTTCAGGAAGCTTAGACAAGTTATACATACATCTTTTCAAAAGTGCATATGAGTTTCAAATTCAGCAGAACAGCTTACTAAAGAATGTCAGAAAGACCATGCAAAATTACTGGAAATTCAACAGCAGTTGCAGGATAAAGGAAATAAATTAGCTGAACTGACAAAGACTGGGAACTTCCTGCATACACAGTTAATCTGTGCAAAAGAAATATATTTTATAATATGTTTATGTTTTGAAAATGGTTAAACATACATGGTAGGATGATAGGGACAAATCATTCTTAAATGTTTTACTTTCATTCAGTTAAAGCAAGACATCTATCAGTACTACAGTAAAGTAAAGCATATGAATGCCATTCATTAGCACAGTCAAAAGGTAAACAAAACTGTTCTAGTGTATAAAATTAAATAAAAATAGATGAGTAAAAATTTAAAGTCACAAGACTGACATGCTTGTATAAAGATATACAGATACAAGACAGACATGCATGTATGTTCTTTTCATCTAGAGTACATCTGTTACAATACACAAGAATAACAGTCAGACAACAGCAAATATAAATAATATAAATATAAATGTGTTGGTTAAACTAATATCTATTTTGTTTTTTACAATTTGTTTATAATTATATAGTAACACCAAACAGTTAAAGTTCTGAATTTTAAAAAGGAAATCACAGATGGTATTATTCAAACAGTTTTTGTAAAATTAATGGCAGGACAGTTAAATAGTTAAATAGATAAATAAAAAAAAATACTGAAATCCATGTAAGGTAATTTCCATGTAAGGTAATTGTAAAATTATGTCTATTTATGTTGTATAAATGCATAGTTATGCAAATCACAATCACATTAAAGGAAAAATGCTAAAAGAATTAACTATAGTTTACAGAGTATGAAATGTGAGCTCAGACCTTCCTAGACTGAATGAATAGTTACAGGAAATGTTGAAAAGATAAGATAAACAACAAGACTGATTGCCAGGCAAGTAGCTTGAGTTTTTCTAAAGCATCATTGTTATTAAAACATAATTGTTAAAATATTTACAGGCAACACTATTTAGTAATTGTAATAAAATGTCACAATTGTGCATAGATGTCACTGATAATCTGTTTGCAAATAAATGTTAAAAGGACAAAAAAAAAAAAAACCTCAGTTGTATCAAGTACAGCCAGCAAATGGGCTATAGTATATATACAGTTCAAATCAATTGTGCAGGAGGGTGTAAATACATACTAGAGGTAGTAAACAGCAAAAGCTTTATAAAAAATTATCAAATCAGACAAAAGTCCATAATTTAATAAAATAAATGTATAACCATAGTGTTAGGCTGACATACATTCTATTCTCACAGCATAGGGCAGGAAAACAGTGCTGAAGTACTACAGGGGGAGGGGCACTTTCTCAGTTTTACACTGATTGTATAAACAGTACTGCACAATGGTCTGAAATAAAGCTACAGAAAAAAATAAACAAGGGTCTAAAATAAAGCTAGAGGAAAAAATATTTCATTCCTTCTTGACAATACTCTTTTAGGGAGAGGAAAAACAGGTATTAGTGTATTAGAAATACTGGTAAACTGGATTAAACCTGACAGGATAAGATATTTTACAAGCTATCATAATGGTTATTATTGTATTGTTTAGTATTAAATTGTATTTACAACCTGTTAAATTGTAAAGCTATACAAGAGATGGTTTAAAAAACAAGAGATGATTTAAAATTGCTTTATTAAAGCTATACAAGAGAGAATAAAGATATGCAAAAATGCATAAATGTTTCTAATAGCAAGAATGGTCACTATTTTTAATATGTTTTTGGCAAAACAATGTTGGTATAAAAAAGCATCAATGTTTCTAATTGCTGAGTATGTAGTTTAAAATAACATGACATATGCATTTGGTGCCAGTTCCACTAGATATTTCTAAAGAGACAAACATTTTCCAAAATTTTGCTTAATATTAATGTTATTAAATTTGTAAGATTAGACTAAATGTACTTTATAGTCTTTGTATGTACAAATGCAGAAGAATTCAGTACAAATTAAATGAATGTCTAGTAATAAATATGTGTGAAAAACCATATTTAAAGAAAACAATGGGTCCAGGGTACCTACTAGATTGAAATGCATAAATAGCAAACAGTCTGTGTAAATACATACTGTACAGAATACATTGTAGCAGTTCAAATACATGACCACAATGTTATGGTTAAAATTACATTGAAATTGTGTGTTTTCAGTAGTGTATAAATGCTTGCAGTAGCACATAGTTATTGTCTCATAGTTAATTTAACAAATGACATTGAAATTGTGTGTTTTCAGTAGTGTATAAATGCTTGCAGTAGCACGTAGTTATTGTCTCATAGTTAATTCAACAGCTGCAAAGAGTTAATGAAACAGTTCTAAGTCATAAATTAAATTCTGTGATTGCAAAAGAATAAATTGATCATGTTAAAAAAAAATAACATTAAAGCAGACACAGCTCATAACTGATAAAATATTTTCACAGAATGGTCTGCAAAAGAAAAAGTTTGAAATACATTCAGTTTTGGTAGTAATACTTTAATATCATTGTATTAACTATGTAAAATTGCATTTTGATTTGTTGTATCAAACTAAAGGTTTGTTTCTTGTGTTTTCTATATAAAATGTTTTGAGTATGTTTAAAAACAGAGGGAATTGTTAGATTTTATGAATATAAATCTGAAATTAATTATGTTGTAAATATGCTGAAAGGAAAGTCTTGCTTAAATGCAGAAACAAAGTTTAAGTAATATGTGATCAGCAGTCATACTAAATGACCAAAGGAATCTGCTGAATGGACATTCTTCCCTTACAGACTCAAAACAGGATGTATGCAAGAGCAAAAATACAAAATCTGCTTTTAAAGAATGGACATTGTTCCCTTACAGACTCAGAAACAGGATGTATGCAAGAACAAAAATGCAAAATCTGCTTTTAAAGAACAATGACATGTTATTCTGCATGGAAAAACAGGATGGCACAAGAACAGATGTTTTTATACAAAGATCCAAATAAAATACAGGATGTTCACACTGTCAGAAAAGCTGATCTCTGACAATGTGTTTTCTCAAAAATATGTTTTTCTTCATAAAAAACAGGATATGCTTATCAGCATTGGTACAAGAACATATGGTCATATACACAGATCCAAATAGAATACAGACAATGTGTTTCCTCAAAAATATGTTTTTCTACATGGACATTAGGACACTGTTACAGGATATTCACACTGTCAGAAAAGCTGGTTTCTTACAAGACATTGTTAAACAAGGAAGCTTAGTATTGTTTCTACAGGATACAGAACAATGTGTTTCCTCAAAAATATGTTTATGCATGACTAAAAAGTGTATATAAAGAGCTGTATAAATCCAGCTATGTTAGAGAGGTTTGGTAGGGACACAAGTCCCAAGGTAAATGTTATATCTCTCACATCATCTGTACTATATGAGAAGTAAAGTTGGAACAGTACTTTTAAGCTGCAACGTTTGTCCAGTTTTATTTATTATAAAAGTTATTGGTTACTGCTCTTAAAGACAAGTGCTGCAAAGTATATTCTTTCATCAGCGTATATTCTGCAAGTTTCTGTATGCAACAGACTGTGAATGCAAATATAATCAGACTTTGAATTTTAGCAGAATCCAGCCAGCAAGACTGAGTGTCATAAGAACACCTCAGATCCATCCCACAGCAAGAAGCAGTAAGCAAGTAAATATCAAAATATTTTTTCATTTGCATCTGGAATCAGGGCCAGGATTTTGATACTACAGTTCCAAACATCCCTCTGATTTTACAATACCTAACGGAGATGTTGCATAAGGGCCTATCTTTTTCATCTATCAAGATACATGCCTCGGCTATTTCTGCACAATACAATACGGATCCCCCTATTTTTTCTCATCTGTTACTTAAACAATATCTCAGGGGGACAAAGAATATTAGGCCCCGTAGAAGTGCTCCAGTTCCCGCTTGGGAGCTCAACTATGTTTTCGAAAAACTAACTCTGCCCTCTTTTGAACCTGCGGCTACCACAGATTTAAAGTTTTTATCTTGGAAAACTGCTCTTCTTTTAGCAATAACCAATGCGTTTTGGAATTACAAGCACTCATGTCTATGGAACCCTTCATTATTTTTCATCAGGACAGGGTTTCCCTGAGGACTAACCCCACTTTTGTGCCTAAGGTGGTTTCTAAGGTAGCCTTGAATTAGACTTTTCATTTACCTACCTTCTATCCTAATCCTCAAAATGAAGAAGAGAGAATTTTGCATTCTTTAGACATACACAGACAGCTTTGGTTTCAACTGGACAGGACCAAGTTTTTTAGGAAAACTGACCAATTGTTTGTAACCTATGCTGCTACATCACAGGGAAAAGCAATCACTAAACAAACTATTTCTAAGTGGATTGCCCACTGCATCAGATTCTGTTATTCTCATCATGGCAAACCAGTTCCTATTAACATTAGGACACATTCTACCAGAGCTGCTGCTACTTCTGCAGCCTTCCTCAGTGGAGTTCTTACCAAGGAAATCTTAGAAGTTGCTACTTGGAGTTCTGTGTATACCTTTTCTAAGCACTACAACCTCCCTCTGTACTCTAAATCTAGGTCTGGCTTTGTCTCTGCAGTCCTGCAGGGCCTTGTGGCCACCCCTTCTGTACCTTCTCCAGCCACCCTTTCTTAGCTTTAGGATTCAACCCTACAGTAATGACTGCAACAGTGAACCACGATGAACATAGTACAGTTGTGTACTCTTACCATAAATGTAGATGTTCGAGTGTGTTCACTGTTGCAGTCTGGGTTACCCTCCCTCCTATCCCCTCTTCTGCTGTTTCTATGAGTACTGTCTGTGTTTCCTTTACACTACTCTTCCTCTGAGGTATATTTGCTGTTGATTTTTAGTTTTGTTCTACTTTGATGCATGTTTATTCTTCTGTCTAAGCTATTGGCCTGTTGTTTTTGGGCACCTGGCATCTGGGGCAAGAAAAACTGAGGTAAATGGCGTTGGCTGAGGCCTTTATACCCCTGGCGCTCTGACATCAGGGAAGGAGTGACCTCAGCCGATGTTGGACCCAGACTTTGGGACTCTGACCGATTGAGGACTGCTGCCAGCAGGAAGAACCCTACAGTAATGACTGCAACAGTGAACACACTCGAACATCTACATTTATGGTAAGAGTACACAACTGTACTTTTCACTGAATGCAAGAAAGGAATTAGTCTGTAGTGATTCCAGAATTCTGAGGAACTGTTTTGATGCTGCTGTATGTCAACTGCACAATGAGAAGATATGCGCAATATTAACAAGGGTCTCAGAGAACCAGTCTGCAAGGCAGATATGACTAATGAACAATCAATCTGGCCTTCATTTTCCTATCTTAATTATCTAATTATATTAATAAAATAAAGAAATAAACTAATAAAAAACTCCATTTTACACTCAAAATCACATTGGCAAATGCTTGTTTTTGTGCTCCAAGCATTGCTGCAGCTTTAGTGTAAACCGGTGTATTGCATGAGTTTCCAGCAGGAATGCTTTTTGCATTTTCATCACTAGTTTGTGTTATTTAATTGGCTCTGTCCCCTGACTTTGGGAGTGATTGTGCATTTGTTTACAGTACAGTACAGTACAACAGCAGCATTTTTATTTGCCTGCAGAGTAAGAAAATAAAGCTATAATTAGGGTTACTATTCATTTCATTGAAAGGTTTTGTGGCAACTGGAATGCTAAGCAAGAAAAAGGGTAGGATTCATTAACAGCTTCAAGAAGTGTAGCTATTATGTTGAACACATTAGCGAGCTATTTGATTTTTATTAAATGTCTTTACCTGAAATGTAGAGCTGCCAAACACAGATAAATGGCAGAATATGCTAATGAAAGCACAAAAAGCTGAAGTACATGCTAATTAACCAATCCAATATGACAAAGTTATTCAGGAAGTTATTAAAGCAATCTTGTGCACTCAGTGTAGCCTTTTGCCCTGTACGCTGTACACCAAAACTTTTTGGAATACAGCATGATTTCACCTAGGAAAAAAAAAGCATGTTAGAGGTTGCTGCTGCTACTATTATGCTGTATGTGCAACAGGCTTTAAATCAGGGTGCTGCTGCTGCCAGACCCTGGGCAAGAAGAAGGGTGTTTAGACCCCATATGATGTATCATGAACTGCATTACACAGAAACTGCCAAGAGAAACAGGGAGGACAGGGAAACACTGCAGCAAATAAGCAAACTCTGGGACCACCACCTCAGGCCCCTGGAAAATTGTGGAGAACCCATCCCAGTGGAAATATGTTTAGCATGATGTATACTAGCTACTGGTACATTTTAGTGACCCACAGGGGATATATTAGGAGTGTCATTGGCATCAGCTTTCAAAATATTACATTAGTTTTTAAATGCAATGCTACATGTAAGAGAGGATATCCGTTTCCACTAACCCCACAGGAGAAAACAAGAATTGAGCAGGAATTCTATGCAATAGTACACTTCTCTGAAGTCTTAGGGTCCACAGATTGCACACACATAGAAATAAAAGCCTTATCTGGGGATCAAGAAGGAGGTACATCAACAGAAGAGGTTTCCACTCTATAAACTACCAAGTTATCTGTAATGCCCAAGGGATCATCTACAATATCTGTGCAGGTAACACAGGCAGCTTCTATACCTCACTCATATGGCACACCTGTCAGCTGCACACCTAGTTAGCTAGGAATGACATTCCTCAAGGGTGTCTAGAGGGGGATAGAGGTTATGCACTTGAGCCCTGGCTCATGACACCCATGAGAAACTCAAACAAACCCACTGAGCAAAGATACAACAAGGCCCACGCCCAAACTAGGAATATTACAGAATGTGTGTTAGAATTGCTTAAATCAAGGTATCTGTGTCTAGACATATCAGAAGGTGCACTGCAGTATGACCCAGGCATCTCTGATGAAATACTTACAATCTATGCCATGTTATACAATATAATTCTCATGAAACACTTTCAACAAGGACAGCAAGGGGCATAACCAGAAGCAGAACCACAGCAGCAGGTACAGATGAAAAGTCTGAGGAAGAACCACCAGCTGCAGATGGTATGGGCAGACAGAAGCATGTACAGTATGCCCTGGCTCTGGCTAATAGACAAACGATAGCACACACAATACCTGCATAGGTTAATGCCTAAGATCCCATGCACATACATGTGCTGTCCCCTCCTCTGGGCCAGTAATCAAGGAGTGAGAATCCTCACCATTGACAGTGGTGAGGGGCATTCACTTACAACAAGTCCTAGATTACAGAATGACATCACGTACATCTGGTCATCTGACTCTAGTTTCCATACTACCCCCCCCCCTTTCCTAGCAAGTGAACTAGAATCTAGCATATATGTGCCAATAATACACACACATAGAGCTTTGCTAAGATCGGTTGCAGCTTCTGGAAGTCATAAAACAATTTCAAACTTCCACCCTTCCAGAGTAGCAATTAATTCACTCCCAAGGACAATACAGAAGGCTTCCTAGTATTGAGTTTTTGTCTCTGGATGCATTGAGACCTGTGAGATACAATCTTTAAGGTTTATACCAAATAATTTAATCTCAAACTATTTTTCAAAGTTAGCTGGACTGAAATTAACACATTCTCTTCCAATATCCTGTTACAATGTATTCATTTCAGTAGTTACCATACAGTCTGACATACAGGTATACGTCTTTTTCTATCTAGCAGGACCCACTGTTGGTATTTTTTTTAACACAAGCAACTTTACAAATACATTTTCAACACAAGCACCTGTACAAATAAGTTTTATATACCAATGACATATAATTCTTTACAAAACTCCAGCTAGCTATGCTGGCATATGTTACACAGCCACTACCCTACTTTTCCTGGCATAGCTTGCAATACCTCACATCATCACAATACAAATAGGAAAATTGATGTCTGTCAAACTCCACAACCTCTGCTTAACATTTTGATGACTATGTTCTGATAGCATCAGACAGGAACAACCCTCAATGACAATTTGTACATGCAGTAATGACAAGGTAAGTGTGGAACCTGTAAAGAAAAAAATATATAATAACTAATTATTCTCATGTGGGCATATGCATATGCCCTTTAGCAAAGCATTTCTCTGAGGTATAGTTATGTCAGTAATATCTACTACATCAGATTTTTGCAAAATACAGTTAAGTACTAGAAAAAAATCATCAAGCATGTCAATTGACCACTGTCTATAAAACATGGAACAGTTCAATTATATGCTCATTTGCACAAATATACCAATAAGCATGACTAAAGTACTAATGCTTCTACTGCTTTACTGACAATAATAACTGAAATACATTGAGGTTCAACAATTGCAGAAGCAGTCATGCACAAATTGGTAGGAACAAGAAATCAAAAACTTTTCTCTACAATACATATTTAATAACTGTAAGCTTGTGAATAAGCAAGCATTGGCTAACCACTGTGTGCATCACACATATATGCAACTCTAAGTCACAAAGAGGTGCAAATGGCAGGGCACAGTCATCATCATTTGCACAGGGTGGGAGTGGGGTAGTAGGAGGACAAGGCTAACATCAAAGAAGTGAAAGTATGCGAGTAAGAAACACATGTATCTATCAGAGTATACAGTGATTAGGGCCAGTAATAGATATATAACACTCAACAATACTGCTTAGATAGCTTTCATGTGAGTGAGGTGGTACTGACAAGTGAATTATTTTTCAATATGTGTGTGTCTGCATGAACACAATCAGGCACTGTGCTACCACTAAATCCTGGCATCTAGGACAGATGTGAGCCATGCATTGTAGATTAGCCAGTTCAGTGTTGTTGCCCTGATCATGAAAACACTTCTTCCAGGAGTTGCTGTGCTACTTCCATTGCCCTGGCTAGAGGTTGGGGTGCTATCTGAATGTAAGCAATGTATGACAGAGAAACTCTCTTCACAAATACATCCAGGATCATGATTCCATGGCCTACCATGTCTGTGTGGGCACTGCAATCACTAATGCAGCAGTAGATGTAGTGTCACTACATAAGTGTGATCTTGCATGTCCATGTCTGCTAATACCAGGACATGTAGTGCCTCTGCAGCCCAACCTCCTCCAACAGATGTTCCATCACAGATATTGCCTGATCTATTGTGTTGTTCATCCTGTCCAAGGAGTAACTCCTACAGTTCAGGTAGTCATGCACTATCTCTTCTAAGGCCCTGCTGGAATTGCCTGTGCCTCCACTATGGTGTACAAATACTTCTTGCAGCACTTAATGACACACCAGCATCAGGAGGAGGGTGGGACAGCAAACCTCCTCCAAGCAACCCTACCAACCCTCATGTGTGGTGCCATGGCCACACAATGGCTATGGGGAGAAGATTCCAGCTCTGCAACTATCCTGATCAACTATATCACCCTCAACCTGTCCTATATCAGAGGTTTCCATGTTATGGATATGTGCAGACATACTGACTGTGTCTGAAATATGGGCAGAGGATTTGAGAGATACAACTTCAGTGTCAGAGTAACCCTCTGTACCCCCAGACTGTGCCTGTTCATTGTCACCATCATCAAAGGCTACTGATACTCTGACATCAGGTGGTAGTAGCTCCACAGTGTCACTCTCAGGATCACCTATGATAACAAGCAATAAACACAACAAAAAGAGAAATAGAGAATAAAACTGATCACATATTTTCCTTATAGATAAGGAGATATTCATATACATCAACAGATGCTAAAGCAACACACATTTTAATCTTACATAGACATGAATCTACCTTATGTATAGTAATAATAACTAAATGTGTGCTTACGATCTGCAGATGGGCTTGGCAGCCCACAATCCAGATGTCCCTGTATGTGAGGAAGAGAAAGAAAAGAAGACTGATAAGTATCACATTGCAAATGAAACATTAAAAGAGAACAATCCCCATCACATGTGCAAATTAAAAATGTTCTCTGACAAAAAATTTAATTAACAGTTTTACTCCCCCTTCCCAAAGCCCTTCTCTAGTTCTCTATGACTGTGTCATCTGACTCACACTTATGCTGGCTCTATAAAGATCAGACATCTAAGATATATACATATAAAGATAGAACAATGACTCTTGCATTTTGCATACCTGGAAAGTCTGTTTGTTGACACTCTAGGTCTGTCGACCTCATCAGCACCAATTTCAAGGATTCTGTGAGATCCCTCTGCCAAGATTTCTGGATCTCTGAGAGTGGACAGGAACTCCTCTACTTCAGTTAGTGGTGGTTTGGCAAAAAGACCACCTCCCATTGCCACCTGTTCCTGGGAAATTGCTTCCTCCCTGTGGTAAACAGAAATTATCATATCACTTGTCCAGCGTCATATCTGGGAGCAAGTTTTCTCATGCCCTCCAACAGAACTGATGTCATCGACCATCTGCTACCATATCCTGTCTTGGGCAGCCTGGTCACCTCTACCCATCCCTAACAGAAAAGCTCCATGATGATGTAAGACCTGGATAATTACCTAATTTTCTGCATTACCATATGTTGACTTGCAGGGTACAGATTTCTTCTTGGATGCCATATCCTTATATGAGATTAAACAAAAAACAGACACATGATTACCTATATAATACACAGACAGGATGGCTGTGAACTCAATTAATGTGTGACTACATGCATTTATCATGTACACAACAACTTAAAAGTTAATCCTCCCTATGACTACAGACAAGTTAGGACAGCCCCCCAAAAAATCTAAATCAGTTATCAACAACAATCTCTAACTGTACTGTGATGCAAATAACACAGGTTTAATTGTGTAATACATCTTAGCATTAACAATACAAATTCACAATGTAGCATTAGAAAAGTAAGGCAACGATTATAAGTGGCATCTCTTCTGCTCTAGAGGACAGTCAAGTAGAAACTCTCAAATATAACACATTTTTATTTCTGATAACACAGGTAATAATGCCTGGCCTTCCCACAAATTTATAATACACTCATATGTAATAACTGTACAAACAACTATTAAATACAACCTAAACAATATAGGTCATATTGCACTTTGTAGCAAACTTTTTGTAATGCAGATATGGCTATGCCAAAAGAAAGAGATAAAGAAAAAAAAAAACATTAAGATAAAAATGTTTTTAAGTGGCCAGTATAATTCACCATTTATTGTTACACTAAAAGCATTATGTAAAAAATAGCAACATAACATGTCATTAAAGCAGTACAGAAAGTACTGGATCCAAAAAGTCTCCACAGTATGATACAAGGGCATTAGCTATATGATTACTTTTATACAAAGCAGAGTCAGCCCTATCAGTACTGTGATTATGCAAATGATGTGTGAAATCATTCACCATTCTACATACCACAATCTGCACTAAGTGTAGGGAATATAAACATGGTGCAAGGAGGTACACAGTTACATGCTCATACCCTAGCACTGCAAGGATGATCACTGAGAAGTTTTACCAGCTAATGCCTTGCAGGTGTCTATGAGTACTCTGATGTGAGGAACAATTAGGGTTTCACAGTCTACCCTCTTTGACATATGTACATCTGCTAAGGGTGTGTGTCAGGGAGAAGAGCCTTACCAGAAAATCTAAAAGTCCATTGACTGATTTAGGACAGCAATATTCCTAAAATTCAAATGTTGCCTTTAATGACCACAGTTATTGCCCTTTAGTGAGAAATGTGGTTCATATTCAAGGGAGTACTTTAAGCATTGATGCAAATGGCATACACAATAAAGCAGAGATAGCATTGCTATGAAGAAAGAATAGATAAGGGAATGAGGTCCCATAAAGAAAGAGTAGACTACATCTTCAGTGTTTGCAGTCATTATTAAATAGTGTGAGTATATGGATATCCTAACTGTTGGCAATACCACAAACATCCAGACATTTACTGCCAAATGAGAAAGGACAACTTTCATAATTTGTTTCAGCTGTACTTTCAATGTGACTTCTTGTAATGTCACATTATCAGTGTATCTAAACACTTTTTCTCCTTGCAAATATATGTCTTTCCCTGTGGCAAATATGGGAAATACTATTTAATGACTGTTATTACTACCCTTATTTGAGGGTTCAAATCAATACAGCTCTTGTTGCAAGATAACAAAGTTGATTAAACACTGGAAGTGTATATTTAAAGAACCCGTTTCCTATTTTTTCCTATCATTTGGGCACCATTTGGCATTTTGTTCCACTGACTGGCAGTAGTCAGTAGCAGTGAGGTTCAGTTCACTGCCCACGGTATAAACTAGCAAATTTAGACTGGCGTTGATAGCACAATTAAGACTGGTATTGTTGCACTTTCCTCAGCAGTCTGGACAGTACTGAGTGAAGAAATTCAAGTTGTCACACTCCTATCTCTGTGACAATGTGTAAATGCACTTAGTTTAGAGAAATAGTAGAGGGGATACAGGGCTCTAAACCTGTTCATAGATCATTTTACTGAGGGAGATCATACTAAATCTAGACACTCATTATGGTGTATGAATATGTTGATGTAGGGAAACTCAAGTAAGGTCAGTATTGACTAAAACTGAATGAAAGATAACTCATTTTAATTTTTTTCAATATTAATTGTGTGTGCTGTGTGAACAAGGAAAGTATTTCTTCTGTTCCCTATGCCCTTTGCCATTCCCATAGCATTAGCTAAAGTCCTGATATTGTGAGAGATACATGATAGTACTGATGTGGGAAGGAGATGTGAGAAGCTCAAATGTATCCGTGTAATGCAGTACTAGCTCTACTTATTTCTAGATATACACTATGATTCATTTCATGTGTCTTTAAGTTGTTATTGAAAAAAAAAAGTTGTTTGAATGCTTCTGATAAATATTGCCTTTTGCATCTGCACACCACTTGGCAGCATGAAATGAACTTTCACAGCTTATGGAGAAAAGTGAAAATTTTGGTTTAGGCTGGCTTATGGAGCACAAACCAGCCTGGTGGCATTTGGCAGTCATCAGCACTCTGGATAGTACTCAGTGAATAAAATACACCTGTCGGGTAACTTTCTCAGTGGCACAAGGTGTAAGTGCAGTGAACTTAGAGGAAAAAGAACATTTGATACATGGTTCAAATCCATTAAAACAATCATTTTACAGAGTATGGTCTGAATACATATTTAGTCACATTTTGTGATACCATTTTGTTGTTGTTTAAAAAATCAAATGTCAGTATTGCTAACATGTGAGATGTTGTGTGTCCACTTTCACGTTACTTGTCATTAACTACAAGTCTGATAATGTGCTCCACAAAGTGCATTTCTGATGTTGCAATGTGATGTGAGAAGTATGAATGTGTCACTGAATGCACTTCTTGCTCTGGTGATTATTGCATATATCTACTGACTGCATTACATTTACTGTCAGCTTTTGTTTCTATCATATATTTTCTTCTAATGCCTTTTCCATTTGCTCTTCATTCTGCAGCATGCACATATGTTTTACTGCCTGAGGAAAAAAGTTATAAATTTAGTTTAGGCTGCCTTATGTAGCACAAAAACACCTGGCAAGAATGCACTTTCTTCATTACTCTGGAGAGTACTGAGTGGAGAAATGTCATCTATCACAACACTATCTCTGTGGCACAAGGTGTAACTGATGAGAACTGAGAAAAATAAGCCACATGATGCATTGTTAGAATTCTGTTTAGACATCACATTTTAGTTTCCACCTGCTGTCCATTTGGCAGTGCACAAACACAGTTTCCTACATAAAGAAAAAAGTGAAAATTTTATTTTAGGCTGCTTTATGTAGATTGTATGTACCTGGCAATGATACACTTTCCTTACCATTTCAGACATTCCTGAGTGGAGAAATTCTACCTGTTACATACCTACCTATGTCTGAGGCACAAGGTGTAAGTGCAGTGAGTTTAGATATGGAACAAAGCTGATTAAAGATTCAAATTCAGCAAAAAGATACTTTTGCAAAGGGTATAAGAATCATATTTCTCACAAAAGTTTGATTAGGACTGTAACACTAAAGAAACCTGATAATGTTAAACATGTTTCTTGCAAGCAATGTATCACTAATGTTTGCTTACCTAAACTTTTCTTTTTAACATATATCATTAATATTTCAGATATATCATCAAGCTAATGTGCATCCAATTTCCCAAACTCGACAATAATGATATTTAATATAAAATTCACTTGCATATGTAAGATGGGCACCAGAGGCATAGCTGGCTCAATAAATGATTGGGTTATTACTGGAAAGTACTCTTGCTCTTCAGTGGAAGAGTTAGCTGGGAGTGTGGGATGAATACAACTGTAATAACCTAATAGCTCCAGTCAGAGGTATAGCTGACTCAATCAGCACCCTGGGCTGATACCACAAGCCAGCTCCTAACCTCCTGGAGCTCTTCAACTGAAGAGCAGGGAAAAAAGCCCTTCCTAGTAATAACCTGATCACTACTTTCTAGTGACTGGATTATTGCACCCACATACTCCCATCTAGCTCTTCCATTGAAGGACAAAACAAAAAAAGACCACAAGTTATTGCATTTACATCCATGCCCCGTAGCCCTTCAAATGAAGAGTGAAAAAAAGGTTCACTGTAACAACCCAATGCCTACACTGTAGCCACTGGAATATTACATTTACATCCATGCTCACCCTAGCTAGCTCTTCCACTCGAAAAAAATCACCTAGCTACACTTCTGATGGGCAGAACTCTTTTGTTATAATCATTATGACTCATCACATATCCAAACTATGTGTTTAGGACAGTTATGTCTTGTCAGGTATGTATGTAATATACCCCAACTTGTATTACTCAGTTCACTCAACTGCCTCCGTATGAAATATATTTACAAACAGAAGTAATGACTTTTACATAGGAATGCATTCCCACTACTAATTAAAATCACACAAATACAGACCTCTCTGAAGTGCATCTCCATTCATTCCCAAATTAATATTATTCTGATTTCCATACTTGAAAGGTAGTTGTCTTGTGGCAATGTTTATTAATAATCAATTTTTGCATGCTTTATCCCATGGCTTCAATTCCCAGCTAGTACAACAATATTTTACCATTGCGTAAGATCAAACATCACGACACATCATAATTCATCCTCCTCCTTCCAAAATTCAAGGATTAAAAGCCATGCAATTAAACATTCCATTGTCAAACACTGGAACCCATGTCACTAGGTTGAGGATCACACATGGCAAAGTTCAATGCCACGTATCAAAACTTTACTGCTGTGTGATGTAAGTGGTGCCAATTTATCTGTGATGAAGTCCGTTTGCTTTCAATTGTGCAAATGCAGTTGACATGGCTGTACGTCTTTGTATACAACCAGTTACCTGTGAGATCTGAATTGGGTGCTAATTCAGACGGATTTTATTAGCTTGACTTTTGCAGACATGGCTGGCAAGGGAGAGAACGGTTCTAAATTTGCAGCACAAAGGTGTGGTGTTGAGGAGACCAGGATATTTGTGGCACTTCTCATGAAGTGCTACATCCGTAGGCTGCTGCAGTGGGATTATACTAGGAATCTGTATAAGGCTGAGGCTTGGAATAGCTTAGCCAAGGTTGTCTCCAATGCAACTTATATTCCATACACGGGGGAACAATGTTGTCACCACTAACCTGACCTTAAGTGGCACCTTAAGTGGCACAAGCAAGACCTACTAAGCCAACAGTAGGCTGAATTTAGGACTGTGAACACCTCTCAGTTGTGTAAGTATACTGACCCATAACTGGGTTATGATATGCCATTAATGATCTAGCCAGCTAATGAAGTTACTCATTATGTTTTCAAATATATTTATTTTCTTTTTGTACTGTATATCTGCAGAGGAAATAGATGCAAACTGTAAGGTGCACAAGGACAGATTAACTCACCTCAGAGGTATGGAGTAAGTATGACTCAGGTCCAAATTCAAGTCAGAAACCTCATTCCTTTCCCTCAGTCAGCAGCATCTTGATCAGGCATATCTCAGCTTTGATTTCAGGCATGCATGCCTTTTCCAATAACTCTTGATGCTTGTATTAGGCAATGAGCACACCAGATTAAATGTGTGTGGGTTCAAAATCCAGAAGCAGCAATTGCTTTTTTATTACTGAATATTTATAAAATATTAACAGCAATAATATGTCAGGGATAATTCAATTATGGTAATTGCAATTATTACATTTCAATACATTCATCCAGTCTGCCATAGGGAAATAAAATACTGCTCTTTGTTATATCTCTTTGTTATATCATAGCAATGAGATGTGTTTATTGTATTACATATTAATACCTTTTTATCATATATGGATGTGGCAAAGGTATATAATAGTAAATTATAATTGTTTATGTATTGCCAGGCAAAGTTTATTGAACAATACAATAAGGTGACATGTCATATACAGTATTTAATTATCTCTTTTTTTGTCTTCCCCACCCTATCTCTCTTTTTTGGGGAGGGGCATAATTTATTAATATTCTGCTGTTTGCATACCTTGCTGCTGAAAAATAAATGAGCAACAGCACTGAGAGATAGACCAACAACTACAGCTCAGACTGCCATACCTCCACAGATGGCAGCACAGACACCCAGCACTTTGGGTTCACAACTTGTTAGTCTTGGCTCCACAACACTTGCCCTACATACTCCAACTGTGTCAGGTAGTTCTCTCCAGCTGCTGGTGTATTGGTCCCTTCCAGGAGCACTACTAGATGAGGTTGCAATTTTGTCACCCAGCAGGAGCTGACAGAGATGGTGGAGGGTATCATGTAGGGAGGGCCTCGGTACACATATTGACAGGGTTGAAAAGGTCCTGTGTTGGGTTGCAAAGATGACACCATGTCTGGCACTTACCCAGGCAGCTGCTGCTGGAAACAGTGATGACAGTTCTGAGGGTGAGGACTAGATTATTACTGTTCTCAAGCTGGATGTGGATGCACCTCCAATGTCCCCTACCTATCCCCAATCATGGTGTCCTCCAACCTTTTATCTCCATCACCATCCCTGTCTGTCTTGTTTATCTGTGCATGCTTCCTAACCTACCATACCTACCTGACCCTGTCATTCCTAAGCACCTTTCCAAACATTACTCTTGCTACCAAAAAAATAATAAAAATGGGTAACTATTCGACAAAAAAGGTTATGCCTGTTACACAGCTCTCCACTTCATCTATGTGTCATCTTGACACCCCTTATGGGATCCAATTGGACATACAACATTATTTGGTTGTTGTCACCTATCACTGGTGTGGCAACTCTCCAAAGTCATGAAATTGCTTGTACAATTGTACAGTTATGTTGTGAAGAAGTGGATAGCTATAGATCTCTCTCTCATGACCCTCCAGCAAATTCTTGTATCCTTTCCCATGTGGCCTACTCTATACTTGCCAACCCCATTTTCACCAGTGTCCTATCTACCCCTTTTTCATATGTTTAATCTGGTCTAAAAGTTGATTTACACACAACACACATGGCCAGAAATGGCCCAAGGAAAACATTTCACTTTATGTCCTCAGCATTTGCACATACTGAGTGAGAGTGAATGTTTAACTTCTTATTGCAAAAGCTGAAAATTTCAATTTAATCTGCAGTGGTCTGGTTACTTTTGTAAATATTTGCTTAAATCTGCTGCACTGTGAGAATACAGAGTAAAGGCAGACTAAAGGCAGTACTATGAAACAGTTAATGTAACAGTTCTTAGGCTGCTAGATGTAATGAGTTATAAGTTGTTATGTGGCTTGCTGAGATAATTACCAAATTTGTAGACTGATGTTTTTGCATAGTGTCATGGGTTTGATTACAGCTGTAGGTCAATGTATTAATTCATGATATTTCATTTTACTTTCATATATTTAACTGCAAATGTCTGTATTTCTCTCCATATACAACATTTCATTTTCATACCACTGGAATGATGCAACAAGACATCTTTGCAAAACACTGCAGCAACAACAGGGAAAGTTATTAAGCCAACCTTATCCTGCTTAAGTCTTCATGTTTGCAGCACTTTCCTACTCCTTATTTCTCCCTATAGAACTTTATTGTATGGAGCAACACAGATAAATTATGATTTAATAAGTAAGTGTAACAGACCATACAGATGTTCCTACATGTCTATAAAACATGTTGTTATTCTTCTCTGTATCTTTCTCTATAGCTCTCTCTCTCTCTCTATTCACCCTTCTGCTTCAATAAGCTGCCACTGTGCTTCAGTTATGCTATTTACATGTTGTGCAGTAGTAATCCCTTTGTAGTGTTATGTGATAATGCTCACATATAATGCTCATATGTATAGCTACATTTTTTACTACTTTCAATGGTTCTAGTCCAAACATTATCTAAATGTTTCTGACTGATTTTTACACTATTTGATGCCTACATGTTGGCCACATATTGTTATGATCCTTAATTATCCTTCTTCTGTCATAAGTTACTTTGTCCCTGCCTCCATCTCACCCTGTCAATGTATCTTCTCCCTTCTATATCATTATTCTTCCAACTCTGCATTTCCACAATGTCTGTAACAGGTAACAGATGCAAATAAAGCTAAATGCAAATACACAGCTTCTGGCAAAAGCTTGTGATTGTATTGCCTTTGGCCACATTATCATGTTATGCTTTATGCCACTGTAGTAAGTTATATTTATCCAATCTAATGTACTCTTCAAAAAGCAGAAAAGTTGCATACACAGATTACAGTGGTCAATTGCAATCTGCAAAAGTATGACTTCCTATGTGGTGTGTTCAGATAATACTCCAGTATAAATACTTTTCTTGCAGTGCTTTAAAGGGCAAAATGCATCAGAATATTTTGTCTAACTCCCATGGCTGTAAAGGTTGGTTACACATTTCCTTAACTCATCATTATTCTATTTCTGTATTAATGTGCCTTATCCCTATTGTGAAGCCTGGCTTGTACTGATCTTTGCATGTAAGTCAGCACGGAGTAACATACAGTACTGCTAATTCCCATTCTAAGTTCTGCACTTCACAATATGATTATACATGTGCTCATACTTTGTCAACAGCAGTGCAATTCAGCTTGGCAGCACTACTCTTAAAGAGTTACATAATAAAAGAAAATCACATAATTACTGATTTAGGTTGCACAACATTTGTATGCCTGTATTAGTTCTGTCAACAGGTGATCTTGATTTCAAAATGATGTTGACTCAGTTCAGTCATTTGATGTATGTCTGCTCTACAGTATTTACACTTGCTACTGTGTTATAACTTTGGTTAACCTATTCTCACATAATCCATCATTGTTATTCTGCAGTGCACTGTCCTGTGCATGACTTAAATGTTTGTCTTAATGTATATAGTGCAAGTATGAGACAATGCAAGTGTGCAATCATCCCGACATGAAGATGCGGGAAAGTTTGATTGATAAAATTTAATGAGATTTCATAGGAATAAGTTCTACAATGTAGTATAACTTTTTTTATATAGGAATATATATAAGTAAAGTTATCCACAAATAGTGATTTAATGTAGTAAAATGTCACCATATGAAATTTATACAAACTACTTTAGAAGATATATGTTTATATTGTATGTTGAATTTTAAATGATAAAACATTTTTCTAAAATTGTTTAGAAAAATGAAACATGTTAATTGAGCTGCTTGAATTAATTTAAAATTATAGATTGTGAGGTGGTTTTGTTTTTGTTAAAACAAGCATAGTGATTCATTGAAGTGAAGCAATTCAGTTTAAATTCATTGCCAAAGACTGATTGGTTACTCAGCATGGTCAGTTGACTATAAAAAGTAAATTAATTCATTGCTTAAATGACTCTGAAGAAGCCTGTATGTATTTTTAAGATGAAAGTGCTAAGTTATTTAAGCTTTTCACGAAGTTGGAATAAATGGCTTGTTTTTATTGCTGGTTGCGGTCTGTTTGTTTTTTATTTTGTTGTTACTTTAATTGACAATCCACTGGTTTACAACAGTGAATGTCTATAGCATCCCATAATCTCAAACATGTCAATATCCCTCACAGTAATGCAATGTACATAAAGGGCAGTATCTAAGTTTTAGAAGAGAAGTATGTAATTGCATGTGACAATCATAGTGATGTTACATTGTCCTGTGCACACCTGCATTTGTTGTGCAATCTGTGATGCTCAGTACTATCTGCTCCAAACCAATGATTTCCAAGCAGTACAAATGTGCTATTTCACATTGTTAAAGTCAATCTTCTCCTGTAGAGCTTGTGACTAATACAATGCTCTCTAGATTGTGAAGCTAGATAAGTAAGATGTTCAATACTCAGCATGGTGTGTTTGTGTGTGTAACAAATTGTGCTGCATCCACTTCCCCTGAGAAGAATACATTTAACTTTTCACACAGCTCCCTTATCCCACTTTATACTGAAAAATCCTCTCTGAAACACATCATGAGGTCATTCTGACAAAAGTACAATCTGCCCTCTTAACAGCCAGACTTCTCCTGTGACACTTGTGACTAATACAGTGCTTTCTAGATTGTGTAACTAGATAGGTAGGAGACTGAATGCTTATCATGAGAAATTTGGCTGTGTGAGAATGAGTAACTCCTGGTGCTATATCCTCTTACACCGAGAATAATACATATAACTCTTCACACAGCTCAGTTATTCCACATTTACTGAAACACCCTCTCTGAAACACAGTGATGAGGCCTTCATGACAAAAGTGCACTCTCTCTCCCCCCTTAAAAGTCAGACTTTTCCTAAGCACTTGCAACTAATACAGTGCTGTCTAGACGTGTAACTAGATAGGTAGGAAGTTCAATGCTCGGCATGGGAAAGTTTTGTGTGTGTGTGTGTGTGTGTGTGTGTGTGTGTGTGTGTGTGTGTTTGTATGTTTGTAACACTTTGTGCTGTATCCACTTCCTATGAAGAGAATGCATTTAAATTTGCACATGGTTCCATTATCCCAATTTTAGAAACATCCTTTTAGCAACTCAGCAATGAAGTCATCATGAAAAAAGTGCACTTTCTCCCGCTAAGAGTCTGATTTTTGTCTGTGGTGCTTACAACTAATACAGTGGTTTATAAATTGCGTAACTAGACAGGCAGGAGGTTCAATGCTCAACATGGGAAAGTGTGTATGTATAACACTTTGCGCTGTATCCACTCCCCCTTGAGGAAAATGCATTTAAAACTATTACAACTCCAGATGGTTGTAAAATTAATTTTACCGGACACACCTCCTTCTCAATACACTGTTGATGTCATCTCTTCACAGATGCTATATGGCTTACTTCTACTCAGTATTCTCCTGTGGCATGGGTTGCTGATAATACACTGTATTGATTGTGTAACTAGATAGGTAGGTGGATCAAGTCCATCCCTGCTTAAATAGTGTGACTATGATTACTGTCATATACTGTTGGCCACCTCACAACCACCTTTATGTACACTTCCACTTATGAGATGGATTTATAGTGTCTTACTGTTACACTAACAAATCATAGCAACCATAGGTAAAATAACGTTTGGGTCACACAATGATTCACAGTTAGATTGCAAATTACATGTGTTGCATGACTTTGACACTGTGCTTTCTACATTGTGTAACAACGTGTAAGATGTTTGAGGCCAGATGTCAGTGTGTCTTTCACCCTTATATTGTGTATACTACTCTTCAAATACATATTTGATATGTAGCTGTATTATATGATTGTAATTCAGATAATAAATAGCGGTGATGTTATCCATTTAAATGTGCACTGTCCCAGTTGTACCTCAACATGTCGTGTAGCACTTGTGATTCAGGCACTAATCTGTAGCTTGTGATCATAACTAGTTAGTTCATATGCAGCTATTATCACTCAGACTACATTGTGTCAGTTTTACTGTGACTATACATGTCACTAACATTGTTGTCAAATGCATCTATTGTGTACACGTATAGATGTTGATTCCTCTTACAAAAAGCTCTGATAATTTCTCACATAGCAATGGTTTTATTCAGAGTAATGATGACATGTGATTACATTTTCCTTACATAATATATTTAGGAAGCTCTGGCACTAGGGAATGAGATGACATTCTGTATGTTAGTACAGCAATTACAGGCATACATATCCCTTGTATCAATAACATGATGTAATGCCTTGACATACCAACATAAATCACAACTGTAGTGGCACTTCTACTGTGGATCTTTTATCTTCTACAGTATCATATATTTTCTACTGTCAAATGCTCATGTGTTCAACATCCACATTCAGTGCCTGTTAGCATTGTGTGGCCTTATACTGCAAGGTATGAATGACATCCACCACAGTTAAAATGTGTTCATGTACAGTGGGAGAGGTGTCCATCATCCCTTTTATCTCCAAGAGATTCTTTAAAAGACCTACATATGATGTAATAAGTTAGTATAGGTGGAGTAACATGGTTATGTTAGTCAGTAGAGTCATATAGCTTTCTGTTCAATTCCTGAAAGGGCAACAATAAAGGAATGTACTGGCATTATATAAACACCATTGTATCTAGATATTCTTATCCATTTTTATGTTGGACAATGATAGATCAACACAGGTTGGAACTTCATGACCATGAAATGTTTATCCTGGACATATGAACAGGCCTGCTGAATCTAGCTTTGTTTGTATAACTTGAGCACTAATCCAGGCATTCTTTAAAGTATTAAATTGTATTTATTGGTAGTAATTTGATTAAAGTGTAGCTCTCATTCTAAGTCTTGGATTAAGCACTTGGGCTTCAGACCAGTTGTTTTACATTAGGAAGGTTTGTGGCCTGCACTGTGGTGGCAGGACAGGTAGCTTACATCCTTCTAAGTTGGGAACTGCTGACTGAGGGCTCAGTGTCTGTTATTCTAAAAGTGTATTAATTCTGGTTTAAGCACTTGGGCTTCAGGCCAGTTGTTTTACATTAAGAAGGTTTGTGGTCTGCACTGTAGTGGCAGAACAGGTAGTTTACATCCTTCTAAGTTGTGAACTGCTGATTGAGGGCTCAGTGTCTGTTATTCTAAAAGTGTATTAATTCTGGTTTAAGCACTTGGGCTTCAGGCCAGTTATTTTACATTAAAAGGGTTCGTGGTCTGCACTCTTGTGGGAGGAGAGGCTGGACTCTGCCCTTCTAAGCTGGGAATTTCTGGTTAAAGGCTTATAGTGCCTGCATATTTGAAATGTTTCTTACTGAAATTGGTACACCTTGTTTGCTGTAGCATAGACTAGATACAGGCCTGCTGAATCTAGCTTTGTTTGTATGCTTGTTTGTTTGCTTGTTATTTCCCTGAAACGCTAATTCCACCTAAAACGCGGCTTTTCAGCACTTCTATGGATCCCTAGTGATATCTGCATTGCTTACTGTACTTATTTCCTTGTTTCACTTGAAAGAAAGTTACTGTTTGTCATTTTTGCATTTAAGTTACCTGTAACACATTGCATTTAAGTTACCTGGCACTTGCTCACTAAAGCAATTATATAAGTCAGCACTAAAAAATTAAAAGCACTACACCCTCACAAACTCCCATTGAGTACCTTGTTCCCCATTGGCCCTTTTTTTTAAATTATAAAGGAATTCCCAATACTATTCTAGCATGTCCAAAGGTCAGTTGTCAATCTCCTCTCCGGTCCAGCTGGTGAATCTGGGAATCTTGAGGCAATGTTACAACTGCCTCATGTACACAGACAACCCTCTCCACCTCCCAATAAATTCCAACACATGTGAGAGATGCAACCATATAGCCATACTGGAGGCTAAGCTCTCTCAACTCAGTACTGGCGAAACCAGTCAGGAGGAGAAGGAAACCACACTCACTACAATTCCAGTCTCACATAGACCTACCACGACAGCAAACCAAACACATAAACACACAAAAACATACTTGGAGGCTCTAAATAAAAATCTGCCTAAGCAGAAGAGACCTCCAAATTAGACACCCAAGCAACCGCTACCCCAAAACAAAACACGTGCAACACATAGCTCACAAAGCCAGTGTGCCAAACAGTCACAGCCCTTAAAGCTAAACAACACACCTGATACACTTGTAATAGGTGACTCTATCATCAGGCACACTGACATCCCGCTCACCAGGCTGAACAAGGAGAAGGCCACAGTGAGCTGCCTGTTGGGTGCTAGGATCCGCCACATAACACAAGCACTCAGGTCACTCCAAGTACAAATATGATGCAGTCATTGTCCATGCTGGTGTGAATGACCTGAAATGTACCTCCGTGGACTACATGAAAAGAGACATAGAGGAGCTCTCTGAGCATGTAACCCAGGCCAGTATGACCCTGACCTTGAGTAGCATCTTACCTTCACCAAGAATGATGCCACAATATGAAGACAAGATGATCAATTTCAACAATTGGCTTAAGTATTGGTGTCATTTAAAGGGGATCCAGTGCCTGTCAGCCTGGGATGACATGCTCAACAAGCCATGATGCTTCGCTAGGGACAGCTTGCACCTGTCACCCCTGGGCTTTTGGATATTGGCAAAGGCTCTTGCTACCCCCATAGTGCCTTTTTTAGGCAAGGCTGAAAAGACAAACCCACCTCCATAGGTATCACAAGGGATAAGAAACTAAGAGTAATGCTACTCAATGCCAGAAGTCTAAACCTCAAGATGCATGCACTTGAAACTCTCCTTAGCATGAAGAACATTGATATCTGTGCAGTAACAGAAACCTGGTTCAAGGCTCCCGAGAGCACCCCAGCACTACCAGGTTATACCTCATACCATGCTTTTCGGCCCCAAAACTTGGACCGAACCACAAAAGGAGGGGGAGTATCAATATTCATCAAAGATACCCACACTTCCAGGTTGGTGGCACAGCACGAAGCATCAGAGACTATCCATGTGCAACTAACAGTGGGTAAAACTGCCTTCCAGTTTATAGCCTGCTACAGACCACCCTCCCAAACCCAGGCACCCCACTTAGCCTTCCTGAGAACACTGGAAAATATGAAGGTCTCTCCAAACAACATTATATTGGGCGACTTCAACTACCCAAACATAGACTGGGAGCATTACTCTAGCTCCAACACCCTAGCCCAAAGGTTCCTAGAATTTATAAACTCAAATGCTATGGAACAACTTGTTACCACTCCCACAAGAGGGGAAAACATACTGGACCTGATCATCACCAACATGGGGACTCTATGCTCCAGACCAGAAGTGTATCCCTCACTGGTAAGATCAGACCATAAACTAATCTCACTGGATATTCACATCCCGACTCCACCCCATGCCCTGAAAACCACAGTGAAAAACTTCTCTAAAGCAAATTTCACACTCCTCAAAACCGAGGTGGAATCCTTCAAAGCCCCCGGGCCTGTAGAAAATACGGCCCAGACTGCAGAATCCTTTATAAATGCATTCTATGAACACCTTCAGGAATGCATGGATCATGCAATCCCAAATAAAACCAAGACCCAATCCTCCAAAGGCAGACATCCTGTCTGGTGGACCCCAGCCGTAAACAAACTATACAATAGAAGGAGGAAGCTACTACATGATAGAGCAAAATCCCAAAAAGGGAAGGCATCTCTGATCAGTATTAGAAAAAACTACGGGCACTCATAAAATCGTCTAAGGCCAGCTTCGAGAGAAAAATTGCACAGGACACTAAGGATAATCACAAGGCTTTCTTTAGTTATGTTAGGAACCTGGGTGGGAATTCCCAGATATGCTCAGAATTAGTCCAAAATGAAAAAAATAAACCGAACCCATAGACATTGCCAACATCCTAGCTGACAGGTTCAGCGCAAACTTCTCCCCCCCCCACCAAAAGGGCAAATATCTATCCCAGCAGAGTGCTGCCCCCCTGACATCTCAGATGCTCAGGTAAGAGCTGCCCTCTCCAAAGCAAAAAACACAGCATCAATGGGACCAGACAGTGTCCCGGGCTGCGTCCTACATGAACTCCAAGAAGAGCTAAACCCAAACATAAAACTACTGTTCAATCTCAGCCTTACTACAGGATATGTACCCAAAGAGTGACGTACAGCAATAGTGGTCCCTCTCCACAAAGGTGGTGCCTCAACGGATCCTGGAAACTATAGCCCCATAAGCCTGACTAGCTTGGTCTGCAAAGCTAAGGAAAGGATCATCATGGACCTCATAAATAAGGATATTGGGGACCTACAGACACTGGATCCTACCCAGTTCGGCTTTGTTAAGGGCAGATCCTGCCTCTTAAACCTGGTTGATTTCCTTGAAACAGTCACCAAGGCCATTGACGAGGGGAAGGTGGTCCACACAGCCTACCTGGACCTCGCAAAAGCCTTCGATACAATACCCCACTCGGGCATTATAGATAAGCTCACCAGCTTAAATATAAACCCCTATGTTACTAGATGGGTTGCAAACTGGCTCAAGGACAGAACCCACATAGTTAGAATTGCTGGAGCCATGTTAGACTCCAAACCAGTTACAAGTGGCATCCCACAAGGCTCAGTCCTGGGACCTCTCTTGTTCGGCATATATTTCTCGGAGGTACAGGCCAACACGGAAGGACTGTGGCTGACCAAGTTTGCAGATGACTGCAAACTGGGCGCCATAATTGACTCTCCAGCCGACACAAGCATCCTCCAAAAGGGCCTCATAGAAACAGAAAACTGGTGCCAGAGCCATGGCCTCAAGCTAAACGCCAAAAAGTGTATAGTCATCCCATTTGGTAAAAACAAAGTGCCCACAAATTACCACATAGGTGGTAATCCATTAAGTATAGAAGAAGTAATTAGGGACCTGGGGACCCAAGTTGATAGCAATCTCTCATTTGACAACCACGTGGCCAAAGTGGTTAGAAAAACATTTTATATAGCCCACCTAATCATGAAGGGATTCACATCTAGATCAGGGGAGGTCATCGTGCCTCTTTACTCATCCCTCATCAGGCCCATAATTGAGTACAATGCCCCTTTTGGGATGTGCCTTACCAGACACCTGCAGCAACTGGAAAGACCCCAAAAGTACCTCACCAAGAGGATCAAAGGGCTCAAACAGATGCCATATGCTGCCCGGTTAAAGAAACTCTAGCTCTACTCATTGGCATACCACCTGCTCAGAGGTGATCTGTGCCTGACGTATAAAGCTATGTCCAACCCGGAATTAATGGACATGCTGCACCTCAGAAAAACCAAATCCCATCGAGCTACGCGCTCGAGAGACTTGAACCTCAGCACTGAAATAAATAGATTATGCTAGAGGGACAGATTCATAACCCAGAGGCTCCCTTCACTCTGGAATAAAATCCCAGTCCAGGTTAGGCAGAGTCCCTCATTGACTCTCTTCAAGAGGAATCTTGATGAGTGGATGGGAGATCGTAGGTTTACCCCGGGTATCACTTCTGTGTCACTGTTAGACAGAGGCACAGTATACTAACCTCGAAAAAGGGCATAGCAAAATTAATTTAAAATGGGTGGCGAAAGCCAAACACACTCTGGCTAGGCTTATAAATGCCCTAGGGCAGATAGCCTAGTATGAACCTATGAACATATGAACCTATTTCATGCTGTGAGTGTTCCTGTGGTATGTGCATTGAGTATACCTACACATATAGACTATGGTTCAATTCTGGGACCATGTGTGAACCACATGATAGAAACAGCTTCCTTGTCAAAGAAGTATTGCTATTATACTGCTCAGAGTAGTGTGGACAGTAACACGTGTAGCCCCTTTTCAGCATTCTGACTAAATCCGATTGTTCATATTATATTCATAACTCTTTTCTTAATGCACACATTCACTTCAGTTATTTGTGATAGCCTCCATTGCTATCTGATGTGGCATGAGCAGTTAGTACAGGGGTCCAGAGACAGCCTAGTATAATTGACAGGGGTGTGAATCTGGTTACATCTGTCTGTCAGACAGCTGTTTTAGGCAGCTGTGGCTTACATTTAGACAATAGTTATGGCACTGTCATAAGGCCACATTTTTCAGCCCTTGTCCTACAAATTAGGGCATCCATATCCCTTCTGATAGGAAAGTGCTATAAGCACATTGTACAGCCTAATGGCAGGTGAGGGCTTCAATAAACATTTCTTACTGTATGGCATTCAGCCAGACCATCAGAAACTGTGATTGGTGCTCTGATACAATACTTTCTTGTATGGTGGTGCTCTTGAATTGCTGTTATGATACTGCTCCCTGTAATTCCATGTGAGCATGCCCAGTATAATGACGTCCAGAATGTTTGCAAATTAACAGTGGAAAACTTGAAATCATGAAATGTCATCCACTGTATGTTGCTATTTGTCAGTTATGTATGTTGCGTATTATTATATTATGATTTAGCAATAACATGAGTCCACAACACACAAACACACACACACACACACACACACACACACACACACACACACATGCTATGAATGTTCCTGTGGTATGTGCATTGAGTATACCTACACATATAGACTATGGTTCAATTCTGGGACCAGGTGTGTACCACATGATAGAAACAGCTTCCTTGTCAAAGAAGCATTGATATTATTCTGCTCAGATTAGTGTTAGTAACATGTTTAGCCCCTTTTCAGCATTCTGACTAAATCTGATTGTTCATATTATATTCATAACTCCTTTCTTAATGCACACATTTACTTCAGATATTTGTGATAGCCTCCATTGCCATCTGATGTGGTGTGCACAGTTAGTACAGGGGTCCAGAGACAGCCTAGTATAATTGACAGGTGTGTGAATCTGGTTACATCTGACTGTTAGACAACTGTTTTAGACAGCAGTGGCTTACATACAGACGATAGTTATGGCACTGTCATAAGGCCACATCTTTCAGTCCTTGTCCTACAAAGTAGGGCATCCATACCCCTTCTGATAGGAAAGTGCTATAAGCTCTTTGAAGGTGTTCTTCATGACATAAATTATAGGCATTGTTCTGTGGTGTCTATGATTGTTATGCATTTCTCAGATATCTGTCCTGGCATGTGTTTGGAAATGACATGATGTAAATGTTTATTATGACATTCATTGTTCAGAGGCATTACCTATTCCCATAAGAATTCTGATCTGTATTGCATGTCTTAATCCAGGCATTTCTTTATTACTGTTATTGTTTTGTCCCATTGTACAGCCTAATGGCAGGTGAGGGCTTCAATAAACATTTCTTACTGTATGGCATTCAGCCAGGCCATCAGAAACTGTGATTGGTCCTCTGCTACAATACTTTCTTGTGTGTTGGTGCTCTTGAATTGCTGTTATGTTACTGCTCCCTGTAATTCCATGTGAGCATGCCCAGTATAATGACATCCAGAATGTTTGCAAATTGACAGTGGAAAACGTGAAATCATGAAATGTCATCCACTGTATGTTGCCATTTGTCAGTTACGTATGTTGTGTATTATTATATTATGATTTAGTAATAACATGAATAGACAACACACACACAAGCACACACACACACACACACACACACACACACACACACACACACATATATATATATATATATATATATATATGTATGTGATAAATGGGTCTATGTTCAGCCATCGAATGGAACTTCCATTGAACAGCTGAACATCGACCCCTATCTATCCATTGAACATTCATTTCATCAAGGGGGAAAATAGGTAGTTGGCCACCACTTTCCCCGTGTGCCCATCACAGTATTTCAAACCCACACAGGTGGGAGGTTTCATCCCCCCACACTCCCCCTAACTATATGTACCAACTGCAAGACCACATTACAGTGGGGTAAATGGCAGATGGGAAGTGGTGGCCAAATAATCAGTTTCTCTGTCAATGAAATGAACGTTCAATGAATAGGGGTCGATGGAAGTTCCATTCGATGGTTGAACACAGACCCTTTGCAAGAACATGTTAATTTCTGATGTACATGACACAACAGCTGTAGAGTCCATTTTCTCCTGTGTATACATGCTGAGCTGGAGAATTCACCAGTGATGTCATCTTGCATACATAAATTCACTGTGCAATAATTGCAGCCCATGCACTCATCCCATAATGTATGTTCTGTTCTTATGGTACATATTAGGCTAATTGCCTTGGGGGCCATTTTAAGCCTGGTCAATTAACCCATGTGAGAATCAAAACCTATACCTTGTGTCTGCAAGGCAAATATCTTAACCATTATACCAACCTCCCTCTTGTCACTTTGACTCATCATTTTTTAACATGTTTATCACATTTTAACTCCCCTTTGTTACACTGCAGCTTCATAACCCCATCACATCCTTTGTTAGCATGTCTATTTTTAGTTATGGGCATAACACTGGTATTGTCATTGACATTTTAATCATTACATCAATATGGCAAGATTTATGTAAGGAATATTTCTTTGACATTTCAGCACATTTGCTTATGGTATATAAGTACACTTTACCCACTTCTTCCCTATTAATAATTATGCAGTTCAAAATATTATTCTTCATGTACAATTCCCTCATTTTACCTCCCCCCTTCATAATTCTTTCACTGTACTTGCCCTTAATATTTCCTATTATTATGCAGTTCAAAACTTTATTCTTCATGTACATTTCCCTCATTTCACTTCCCCTCCTTCATAATTCTTTCACTGTACTTGCCCTTAATATTTCAGGGCTAAAGCACATGCTCGTATCTTAGCTTTGCCTATAACCAAGCCATTTTGTTCACATTCTGTGGTTGTGCAAGCCAAGCAAACTCCTTTCCATTGCCACAAACAATACTGATGGCCACAAAAAGGTGCTTGCAAATGTGTAGGTGCAATGAGCAGCATGCATATTCGATTAGTGCTGCTCATCATCCTAACGTGTGGGAGGTTGACATAATTGCAAAGGTGTTTACCTTGCAAACAGAAGGTGCAGGGTTTGATTCTCACATCGTGTGACTGGCTAGGCATAAAATGGCCTCCAAGGGTAGTTAGCCCAGTATTCATTCATGAACCTATAAATGCTTATATCGTGTAGGCTTAGCACAGCATCTACACTATTGTTAATGAATCCCAGGGAGAGTGCCTTCCTTTAGCTGAAAGGGTATAAAATTGAATAGTTTTGTCAGATTTTGGAGTGCATATTTTCTACTGTATAAATAAATTAACTGTGTGAATATTATGGACAAAGTTTTTCTGCTTCCTTCCACTCTATAGATTTTGTCTATTATACCTGATTACATTTAGTAAGCAAAATACATTATGTTGCAGTAGTGACAAGTAAATTAACATCCAATTTGAAATAAATGCATAACACTTAATGTGTTAGTTTTAAGTTGGATTTTACTTTACTCACCATCACTGAATTTAATGAAATTTATTTTTTTTCGGGGGTAGGCAGTGATGTCATTAAAATAACATAAATGAGGGAAAACTAGAGTCTGTCGACCATACACTGGCATTTTCTGATTTAACATTTTTGTAACTCTAAGAGTTTGAACTATAGACCCCAGAATAAAACATGAGAAAATGATCTTTATTTATATAATTTACTGACATTTGATCAGTGTGAAAGTCTGACTGGGTAGGAGTTCATTTTCAGTGGAGGCCCAGGGAGAAAAGCTCCAAAGTATTATAAAACATTTTATGAATAATAATTTTATAATCTTTAAAATAATACAAAAAACAAATACAGTTTAAAAAATTATATACCAATTAGACATAATATGAAAACATTGGTTAAGAGTAAATACAAGTTATATGAAAATGATTTAATAGTTTGAGAAATTTTTAGCTCATTTATAAAGAAATTAAAGGTAAGTTAGTATAATACAAACAGGAATTACAATACGGAGTGAGAAAAAAGCAAGCTTATGGTATATTTGAGAGAAAGCCATTAGAGAAAGAAACTGATAGAAGTAAGGAAGTGAGTGAAAAGGAGATAACAAGGAGATGTAAGCCATGAATATGTATTTGTCCACATTTAGGGATATAGATTATCATGGTGATGAGCAAGAACAGAGACAGCTTTTGCATAGGAAGTCTTTCAGAATGGTTTTGAAGGATGGGAGGGAGGGCATTGACCTGATGGATAGTGATAAGGAGTTCCAGGCTTTAGCAACATGGCACAAGTACAGACAATGTTCAGCAGATTTGATAGGTTTGTGGACATTCAGAAAATTTTGGTCAATGGAACAAAATGGCTGACTAGAAACACAGCTGTGTAGAACGTTACTTAGTGCCAAACAACCAGATGGATTCTGGATAATTTTATAGGGGGGTAAGAAGTTGGGTATATATTAACTGAGGGTGTAATTCTAACCATTTTAGGCTTTTTAGTGTTATATAGTGGTGGGTTCTGAAAGTGGTATTTGCTGCAAATTTAGCAACTTTGTTAAAGCATTGCTCAAGTTTTAATTTTTTTGTGATGCTTGAAAGTTAGAAAGGATGAGAGTGCCATAAGAATTGGCAAGTGTAGCTGTAGTTGCATCACTGAAAACAAAATTGGCTCTATAAAACATCCCTAGTTTTTCAGGAGTTTTTCTTAGACAATTTTGTGTATGCAGGTCTAACTTAAATTTATCATCCACTATCATCCCTAATAATTTGCTATAAGACATGACTTCAATTGTTGTATTATCAAGAAAGGACTTTAAATTTTGTTTTTTCATGGGGGAGAGATTTTGGGGGAAAAATAGCTATGTACTCACCAAAACATTCCGTCTGTGCTGTCTATTTTCACTTTTTCCTCACACTGTGGTTCAGATTCAAAACCTCAGATCTGACTCGGCTGTGCAACAGCTTGTGGAAACCAAAAATCTCTCAAACACCCTCCCTTACCCATAATGCCTCTCTCCTAATCTCCTCAGATCTTGTTTGCATATAATTATAGAAAAAAAAAAAAGAATAGAAAATTACCCTAGATAAGGATAAGATCATTTCTGGCTTTCACAATAGCCAATAACAAATTTAGATCAATTCGCTCCACTAGAAACCAGAAAGGGATGGGGAATGGTGGGTGGGTTTGTCAGGAAAAAGTGGAAACAGACAACACAAATGGAAAGTTATGGTGAGTACATAACTATATCTGTCATTATCAATTTTCACTTTATCCTCACACTTGGGACAGAGTCCCCAGATACCTTCTTTCCTGAGTGGCCTCATGGAAGGATATTCTTCAGAACCATTGTATCGAAAGAGGTGCTTCTCTTAGAAATCAAATCTAGCTTGTAGTGAGCAATAAATGTATGATGGGTAACCCAGGTTGCTGCAGTGCAAATGTCATCCATGGATGCTCTAAACTGAAAAACTGCAGAAGTAGCTACTTCTCTAGTAGAGTGAGCCCTCACAGGCTTTGGTTATTCTAAACCTTGACTCTTTTAAATATAAGAGATGCAGTCCGTAAGCCACTTAACTAGAGTCACCTTGGTCACTGGAAGACCCAATCTATTTTCTGAGAAAGAGAGAAACAGCTGGGTTTGTTTTTTTATGTCCTTCGTTCTATGAAGGTAAAAACATAGTTGTTTATGAACATCTAGCAAATGCAGCATGCATTCACCTTTATTAGTGAAATTTGGGAAGAAACTGTCAGATTAATGGACTGGTTGATGGTAGATTCTGAAACTATCTTTGGTAAGAATGAAGGATTAGTAAGTGAAGTGACCCTGCCTTTGTGAAAAATCAAATAAGGAGGTTGGGATGATAATGCCTGAATCTCAGAAATTCTCCTTGTGGACATGATGGCTACCAAGAATATAATTTTCCAAGAGAAATTTAAGCTGACAGGTAGCCGCTGGCTCAAAGGGCGGTTGTATAATCTTCTGTAGCACCAAATTTAAATCCCAAGGAGGAGAAGGATCCTTATAAGAGGGCTTGAGTAAAACAGTTCCTCTCAGAAAAGCTTTGCACAGCTTATGTGATGCTAAGGAGGAACCATCAAACCCAATGTGAAAGTTAGAGATTGTAGCTAGCTGCACTTTAATTGTAGAATACTCTCTCATTAAACAATTTTGTCAAAAACTCTAAAATAAAGTGAATTGGAGCTGAAAAGGTATCCACATCATTCTGCTAAGACCAATGAATGAATCACTTCCATTTACTGCTATACAGCTTATGTGTAGATGGTCTATGAGAAGACAATAGGGTATGGCACACTGGAGAAGAGAGCATAAGATTTTCTGGCTATCAGCAGAACTGGAGATACCAAACTGTCAGACTGAGACTATGAATCTTTGGATGAAGTCCTATAGTAAGGGACGAAAACGCATGTGATGTTTGTTTAATAAAAGCGTTCAGCGTTTACATGGATGGTGTCATTTTCGTGTTGAATTGGAATTAGTACTGCATTCTACTCAACGGCTTTTTTGGTTGTCTTAGTTTGGTTTATATTGGAAAGCCACACTATTTATTGTTCTTTGGATGAGGCATCCATGTTGGAAGCAACAGGAGGTCTGATGTTGGATCCAGAATCCATGGCTTTTTCCATAGGTGAGGCCAAATAAAGGGAAACCAGATTTGTCAAGGACAATACAGGGCAATGAGGATTATTTCTCTCTTCAACATGTTTGCTTTCTGAAGAAATTTGGGAATGAATGGGGCTGGGAAGAAGGCATATAACTGGCAGGGAGGCCAAAAGTGAGTGAGAGAATCCCTCGGGTACTCCTCTCTTGGTCAGATCAGGGCAAAGTAGCTGCTGCATTTGTTGTTCAGAAGGGACGTAAATAGGTTGCAGTAAGACTGGCCCTACTTGTGGAATATGTCTTCCACCACCTTCTGCTTGATGGACCACTCATGAGGCATGGACCTGCTCAACTTGTCTGCTATTACATTGGACTTTCCTGGAATGTGCATTGCTACCAGAAAGCGACTGGATGAGCTCACCCACTGCCATACTCTTAGCGCTTCTTGACATAAGGGGTATGATCTGATTCCCCCTGCTTTTGATGTACCAGACTATTGACATGTTGTCTGATTGAATCGCAATAGTCCTGCAAAGGAGAGCATTCTAAAAGGCTGGCAACGCTAGTAGAACTACTCTCATCTCCAAGACATTTATGTGCAGCTTGGCCTCTTGAGTATACCATGCGGCTTGAACTGTTTTTCCCAGATAATGCCCCCCTCACCCTATCTGGGAAGCTTCTGTAGTAATTGTGGCCTTGGGGAGTGGGGGAACAAAGGGGATATCTTGAATAACCTGTCCTGACTGAATCCACCACGATAGATCCCTCTTGCAAGTGTTCATAATCCTTATTGTGGCTGACATGGGTTGATGAAGGATAAACCATTGTACTATGAGAAGCCACTGTAATACTCTCATGTGGAATCTGGCTAGTGGAAGTAATATTATTGCTGCTGCCATGGAACCTGAGGCTTGAAGAACTGTTTGAGCAGACACCCTTCAATTGTGTAGTAACTTCCTGATTTGATCTGTTATGGTCACCACTCTTGATAACGGGAGATGTGCCACCATCTAGGTTGTGTTTATGTTTGCTCCTATGAAATTCAATTCTTGACAGGGGTCTATGTTTGACTTTTTGTAATTTACTGTGATACTCAACAAACAGCAGGTTTGAAGAACTGTGTTTCCTGCTTGTAGAAGTAGATGCCTGGTCAGGGTGGTGATCAACCAGTCATCTAAATATGAAAACACCCAGAATCATTGTTGTCTCAAATGAGCTGCTACTACTGCCATACATTTGGTGAACACTCTGGGGGATGTAATGAGGCCAAAAGGCAGTACTCTGAACTGGTCCCCAGCTGGAAGCATAAATGACTTCTGGATCACCTGTCCATCTTTATGAGGTAGTACACATCCTGAAGGTCTATCGAGCACGTCCAATTGTCTTTTTCCAAGAATGGAAGAATGAACTGAACTGTGACCATCAGGATCTTGCTCCACTGAACTGATTTGTTAGATCTGCTGAGATCCAAAATTAGACTCCAGTCCCCTGTCCTTTTATGTACCAAAAAGAACCTTGAGTAAGTACCGGATCCTTTCTGGTCTGGGGGACTTCCTGGATGAATCTTTTGTCTAGCAGCTTTTGTATCTGGATGGCTGCCTTCTCCCTCTGACTGGGTGGAACATCGGGGAATGTTTTGCTTTGGGGTGGAGGACAGGAAAAAGGGTGTGTAGTGTCTACTGAATATTATCTTCTTCACTCACTTTTTATTTATTATGTTTACCAGGCTCTCAGGTGCAGGGATAGTTGACCCCAACTGCCTCCAGAGAAGAGCAATTGTGTCCTCATTCAGGAGCACTGGAAGGGTTTCCCAAAGAATGTATTTCTGGACCCTTGATGATGCTGAGCTCCTCTGCCATGGGAGTGGTGTCTTCTATTATTGTTGCCCCCCTCTGCTCCTGGGGGAACTTTCTCCACGTGCTTGAGGAAAGGACCCCTGTGATTTTCTGAACCACATTTTTCCACTGTTCCTCTGATTTTAGAGTATAGTTTCTGGAAAGTGGAAAAATGAATGCCCATGGCCGAAAGGGTCTTGCCAGCTTTCTCACACCTAGACAGCGTATCTCTTTGAGCCAAATAGGAAAGTTCTGTCAAATGGAGCATTTGACAAACAAAGAGTTAAAGGGATCAGCGAAGTTGCATAAGCACATCCAGGCCTGCCTCCTCACAGAGATACCTGAACCCGCAACTGTACTCGCCCCTTCGGGTGCATGCAAAATGAACCTCATGAAGGAGTTTGCAATGGAATGTAGGGTGGCCAGCTGTGAGGTAACAGAAGCCTGTACCTCTTCAAACATGGCTCCTGAAAGGATATCTGTGGACTCCTTGATCAGATTCCTCTACAGTCTGATAAAATGAGAAAGATAATTCAGGGACCTCAGGGCAAAGGTCATTGAAAAAAACACATGCTTCCCACATCTATCCATCATCCTAGAATCCTTATTAAGAAGCTGGATAGTAGAACTCTCCTCAGCAAGTTCTTTCTTCATGGCCACTGCCATGACTAGAACACCTCTTGACCAAAACGTCTTGTCTTCAGATGCTGTTATTATTTTATTTTCTCTGTGGGGAGTTGGTTCAATGGAGTCTGGAGCTTCCCATGTCTGCTGAGAGATCAACTCAATGAGCTCATCGGTGGGCAGGATCACCCAGGAAGTAGATGGGTGGGATCCAGAAAGCTGCGGGGTACACCGACTCCTCTGATGAGGGATTGCTGGACTTCCAGCTACCCCTCTGCTTCAAGATCTCAAGGATGTCCCTGAAGAAAATATTGTCAGGGGGTGACCAAGGGGATCCCTCGCCTTCATCAAGGTCAGTGTCGTCAGTGATGGACTCTTCTGTGGAGTCCAGGTGCTTCCTCTTGCATCAACTCTTCTGAGGAACCTTCTCCCTAGAAAGCTCCAGGGAGGTATCAGAGGAGGAGAGGGAATCATGTTAGACAGCCTTGGGCTTATGGATCTGCTGTCCCTGTGGGAGGTCTGGTTGAGACACATTGGGCAAGGTGTGCAAGATAGAAGACCATAGGTCCAACTGGGTAGACTGGTCTGGGTTGCCAAAGCAGACATAGCTCTCTCCAAAGCTTCTAAAGCTGACTGTCCCTGAGAAATGGGGGAAACTCGACCCAAAGGGCAGTGTCCTCTGGTCTTGGCTCCCTTGACCCCAGGAGGCTGTATTTTGAAGGCTGAAGTCAGGGCCAAGTAGATATGGGCCAAACTCGGGGGGGGGGGGGCTCTGAGAACTTCAGTGCTGAACCCACCTTCTCAAAGTTGACAGGATCACCATGACCCCAAGAGGTCCTCAGCTCTAAATGGGCAGAGGAACTCAGAGCAGGAGTTGGAGCCAAGCAAGGAAGTATCTTCAGCTCCCACATTGACAGAATTGGGTGGATTGGACTTGACATCTCTAAAACTTCCAGTGGCATCAGAGGAGAAACTTGAAATGGGGATGATGAGATTCGGAATTCATGGCCCTTGGGGGGTAGGAGCCAAAGGGGGCCTTGTGAAGCCTTGCACCAGAGGACCATCTTGACCATCATTTCCATATCATCTTCTGTAAGGCTTCTAGTGGACCAAGTCAAGAATGCTGATGGTGACCTTAGCCTTTCCAAAAATGGTGATGAAACCCTGCATGGAATGGGATCTATAGATGGGGAGTACCAAGTCCTGGGCAAAATTGGCTTATATGGACTCACCAACAGATCCAACTGTGATGTATCTACCTATCCTTAGGCACAGAGAGACTCAGATCTGAAGCTGCTGGATTCAATGGAGGAGTCTTCAAACCTGTGGGATCCATAGAAGCATCTTTTGGATCCTGGCATTTCGGCAAGTTTTTGCGCTGGCTTTGTAGAAACGTTCAAAGCTGATGAAGGTCTTTTTCTCCCTCTGTCTGAACCTCCAGAGATCAGGAAGGAAGCTAGGCAGGAGCGTCTAGATCTACAGGATGAATCAGTCTTCTTTTTGTCAGTGCCAGAAATGGCCTCCTCAAACGAGAAGGGCAATATGCCTTTCAAAATCAACTTATTTTTACACTCTAATAAACCTTTGTGATTAAAAGATTTAGAAATGTCACAGTCATCCTGGAGATGTGAAGGACCAAGGCAATAAACACACATACTGTGCAAGTCACTGAACGGGATTTTGTGACTGCACTTTGTACATTTTTTAAAGCCAGCCAGCTTGTCAGGTATTTCTGCCATAATCAGGGCAGAGCACATTCAACCACGGAAGAAAAGAAGAAATACACACACACTACAGCAGCTGTCAGAAAATTTGTAAGGAGGAAACATTAAAAATACTACTACTACATTTTTTTTTTTTTAAGAATATAATGCTAGAAGAAGGAGAGGGCAGGAAAGGGAAAGGAGAAGAAAGTTTTTACTTTATAAAAAAGTCACATAAACTCAGAGAAGATACAAAAGATAAAGAAAAGGCTGTTAAAAGGCTAAAAGGGGTAATTTTTTTTTTCAGAATTATAAGGTAAATGTAATATAAATAAAGAGAAAAACCTTAACTGCTAGAGAGCTATCAGAGATGACCATATCTTTGCAAAGAGGCAAACAAGATCTGAAGAGATTAGGAGAGAGGTATTATGGGTAATGGAGGGTGCTCGAGAGCTTTTTGGTTGCCACAAGCTGTTGTAATGGCTGAGTCAGAGAAGGGTTCAGATTCAAACCCATGTGTGAGGATAAAGTAAAAATTGACAACATCAGATGTAGTAGTTTTTTTTTTTTTTTTTTAGGGCTGAGCATGAGTTGTGAGTTACAAAGCCATGTTTCACTTGCTGTTAAAGCTTCCAGAGTTATGTTTTTGGAGGTGTGCCTCATTGTCAGATATGCAAATGAGTATGGAGTCATCTGCATACTGTATTACAGAGGCATGTTGTGTGGATGTGTGGAGAGTTTTGAGAATGTTAAAGAGAGGCAGACCAAGGAGACAGCCTTGTGGTACACCAGTTGTGACTAGGAGGTACTGGAAGAATGTGGAGTGCCATTTTACTGACTGATATCTACTGGACTGAACCATAGAAGGTTGGGCTGACAGAGACCTAATGAGTATATCTGAAGTAGAAGTTTGCTGTAATAAACTGTGTTGAAGGCTTTAGACAAGTATTGAAATAAGGAGGAGACTAGTTTGCCATTATCTCTAGCTTTATTGATAGTATTTATATAGGATAGAAGTGCAGTGCTAGTACTATGGGAAGGATGGAAGCCATGCTGTGTTGGGGACAGGAGTTCTTCCTGCAGGAGATAGTTTTGAATATGTTTTTGAATAAATTTTTCAAGTATTTTGGAGGGGGGGGGGGTAAGATTGCTATAGGTCTAAAGTTAGTAGCATCTTTTGAATTTCCTTACAAGCAAACTGACCAATACAAAAAGACAAGTTATTAAGACATCATTATCATAAAACTCATGAATATTCATCACAAGCCATGTTAAAAAGACTAAAAGGCTTCTTAAAATCAAGTTAAAAATGCTAAAATACATTTAAAAGTATCAAAGTTATAAATTATCTAATGTACATACACATACTTTTGTCTGTGATTTACATTTTGTTCACTTGAGGGCATCAAATGATTACTTTTTATACTCTATTCTTTTACTTACTGCTACTGATATCTGGTATTTTACATAACACATATTCATTCATATAATTTTTAAAGTAAATTATTTAAGTATTCAATTAAATTTTATTTTTGGAGAAGTGTTATATTTTTAGATAATTTATAACATTGATATTTTTAAATGTATTTTAGCATTTTTTATCTTGATTTTAAGAAGCCTTTTAGTCTTTTTAACATGGCTTGTGATGAATATTCATGAGTTTTATGATAATGGTGTCTTAATAACTTGTCTTTTTGTATTGGTCAGTTTGCTTGTCAGGATGCTATATAACTCTGAGTTTGACTGTTAGAGCCACATCTGATGAAGTTTTAAAATGAAAACGCTATGTTTTATGTGGCTGTGTTCATGTTTTTTATTTTTTTATTAAAATTGGTTTATGGACTCTGCTGACTGGTTTTGACTCCTTGGTACCTTGGATCTGTTTTTTTGTATTTGTTTGGGTGCCAGTTTGACTATTTTTTACGATTATTAGTTCTTTTTTTGGCTATGGATGGAGAAACCTGCTCTGAGAGGGAAGAAAGGAGCATGAAAGATGATGTCAGACAAGCGAGAAAGCTGATTGTTCAGCTTTCACAATTGATTGATCTTCTCACCCCTCTAAGCCGATAGATAATGAAAATGATTAGAGGAGCACACAGAGGGGTAACCAGGAAGCCCTGCTTCAAAATACATCTGAACGGAGAGAAAATACTGGAAATAACAATGGGATTAACAAAACTGACTTTTCTGGTGCTGGTAATCGGAATGAAGCTATGGAAAATGAATGTTTACAGACACCAGCTGCTCTTAGGTCTGAACTGGACACTACTGAAAGACAGGAACTATCTTTGCCTCCAGGACAAAACCAAAAAACTTATGCTGCTGCTTTGAGTGCTGAGAGACTGGAGTTAAAAGATTGTTTACAAGTAAGCTTAAGTTTAATGACAATTTAGGTACACATTTACAAGTGACTGATTCATATAAGGTTAAGACAGATAAACTGTCTAAACTTATGTTAAAATTTAGAACACTTGATATTGAAAATTCATATTTAAAACAGTGTATTTTAGAAGAGATTGTGCCTAAGGGCTTAATGATATACAAATATCCTAACAATATAATAGAAGGAATTTATGGAAATATTCAATAGATGTGGACTAGTTGTTTTAAAAGCTGTGGTAAAAGAAAATGATAGACAGAAAGAAGTTATTCATACTGAAATAGAACTACTAAATGAACAGATAAAAGCTGACCTGATTTTACTGTTCCTTCTGAAAAGGAAAAATATTTTAGTATTAGGGAGGATGTTGATTTTAAATGTGATGAATTAATAAGAAGAAAGATAAAAAAACTGGAGAGGGACATCAATGAATATAAAAACAATACTAGCTACCCTAGACCTAAATCAAAGGGTAGGTGGGATGACCGAAGAAACCATGATTTTAACTTGAACAATAATTTTGAAGAAGCTGATGAAAATAATATGAATGAAAATATCCAGACACGGCAGTTAGATGAATTAGATCATTTTCCTGAGGGTGAGCCTTTGAGAAGGTCAGAAAGAATCAGAAATAAAAATGGCAACTATCATCCACAGCAACATTTTCAGAGAGGGGGAAGAAGGGGGAGGGGGAGGTATTAAATACTGCACCCCACCCAAATTTGGATGAACATAATGACTCCATTAAGCAGGATGAAGTTAACAAATACAAATATGTAAAAAATGGTTATAATATTTATAACTTTAGTAAGTTAGATTTGCAAGATGAACATTTTAGCCTCCTTTCTAAAGAAATGAAATTCATACCTTTGAAAAAAGGTGACTTAACAAAAACCTTTATAGATGCTAAACTTTTCACAAGAAAAATAATTTTTGGTTTACTATTAGCTCAAGAGAACAACACACAGAAGGAAATTAAATGGAGGAGTACCTTTAATCCACCCCTTCACCCCAGATTAAAAACTTTGAGCGTATAATAGAAGGGGAGATAAGAAAGGCTGTCTCTAAGGTTAAATATAAAGCCAACATTAATTCTAAAGAAAGATTGGTTTTAGAAGAGCTTAGAGCTGATAGAGACACTAGAGTAATGAAGCTGGATAAAGGGGGAGGTACTGTATTGATGGATACTCTGATTTATGAGGGTATAATGAATGAAATATTAATGGATACTGACAAGTATGAAACTGTGTCAAGAAATGAAGTAAATATAGCTTATGAAAGAGTAGATTCATCCCTTTCTGATATGCTGTTGGAAGGGTTGATAGATGTTAACACCTATAACTACTTGAGGGTGGAAAAACCCAGGACCCCAACAATTTTCGGGATATCAAAAATCCACAAGAATGAGACCCCCCCCCCCCATTAAAACCTATTGTTACAGCAGAGGGTTCAAAAACTTTACCCTTCACAAAATTTGTGGATTCTAAGTTAAAGAAATTATGGTTAAAAGGGAAAAACATCTTGAGAGATTCCTGGGACTTTTTAAAAGAAATAAACCAAGATCTATACAATGAGAATGTTATATTTACTACTATAGATGTATTTGATCTCTTTACCAGCATACCCCACTATGAAGGAATCCAGATGCTGGAAGAGATCCTTTATGATGATCCTGAAATTTCTCAGAATGATAAATTCGTTTGTCTCAGTTTAATGGAACTAGTATTAAAATATAATTTAATCTGTTTCAAAGGTGAATTTTATCATCAGATCAAAGGGGTGGCTATGGGCACAGCATGTGTGCCCACTTATGCTAGCCTAGTACTTGCCAAATGGGAGGGAAAATATGTTTTAAATTCTATGTATAAAGGTTGTTGGAGTATTTACAGGAGGTTTTTGGATGATATTTGCATTGTTTGGATTGATGCTAAAGATAAAGTGCACAAATTTGTAGGATTTTTAAACAATACTACTTCCTTTCTCAAATTTACATACAATGTTTCTGATGAAAAATTACAATACCTTGATACAGAAATACATAAAGAAAACAATGGCTTTAATTCAAAGGTACATAGAAGAAGCACCTATTCTAACTCATTCTTGTATTTTGACAGTGCACATCCCTATCATTATAAGAAGAATGTAGTTAAAGGGCAGCTTGTGAGAGCTAGTAGAATGACTTCTAATAACGATGTTTCAGAATGAATGCATTTTTCTCAGAAGTCTCTTTAGTGCAAAAGGCTACCCAAATGACTTGTTAGATGATGCCATGAAACAGGTACAGGAGGGTAGACAGGATAAATTCAAACTCATTTTGGGTCAGCTACCTGGGGTATGTGCTGAGAAGGAGCATCATCAGAATGATGAATACAGCAAAGCCATGGTATTAGAGTACAATGCTAGTACTGGTATAATCAGGAACATTATTAGCTCAGAATGCAAAAAGTTTAATAGCCTCACAGATTTAGAAAAAATGGAGTTGAGGTTTGTGTATAAGAACTGTCATAATTTGAAAAATATTTTAGAAAATAAGAGGCAAAACAATTTTAGAAAAAAGTTTGGCACTTATAAATGTGGACAGTGTACAAAATGTAATTATATAAGCAATGGTGCAGAAATATTTTTAAACAGTAGAAACGTGACTTTAACTAGCAATGATTATTTTAACTGTGAATTGAGTGGACTGGTATATTTAGCCTTGTGTGTAAAATATCAGTCCTTTTATGTGGGTAAGACGGAACGTAAATTAAAAGGCGTATATATGAACACTATTATGATATATCAAACAAAAAGGAAACTAATGCCCTTTATAAACATTCCTTAGTTTGTAGGAATGCTAGATTCATATTTTTGGTCTTGGAAGGAATGAAGAAAGAAGCAAGAGGGGGACAATTGGAAGAGAGAGGGGAATATAGAGAAATTTGGTGGCAGATTACTCTACAGGCTACCATTCCACCAGGATTAAATAAAAGTGTATCCATTGTTCCCCTCTTAAAACTAAGGGCAGCCAAGTTATAAAAACAAAAATTAAAATGTTCATTATTAAACCTACACTTCACAGTTAAGTTGTGATATGTGTATTGTGTATATTGTACATACACATACTTTTGTCTGTGATTTACACTATGTCCACCTGAGGGCACCAAATGATTACTTTCTATACTCTATTCATTTACTTACTGCTGCTGATGTCTGGTATTTTACATAACATACATATTCATTCATATAATTTTTAAAGTAAATTATTTAAGTATTCAGTTAATTTTTTTGGAGAAGTGAGTTACATTTTTAGATAATTTATAACACTGACAGAGCTTGCTGATCCCTCAAAAGACAATCATAAGGCCTTCTTTAGCTATGTTAGAAACCTAGGAGGAAACTCCCAGATATGCTCAGAACTAGTTCAAAATGATGTGAAGATTACTGATCCTACAGACATTGCCAACATACTGGCTGACAGGTTCAGTGCAAACTTCTCCCCCCCCCCCCCCCAAAAGGAGAGATATCTATACCAAACGATTGCAGCCCCCCAAACATCTCCAGCGCCCAAGTGAGAACTGCTCTCTCCAAAGCAAAAAACACAGCATCCATGGGACCCGATGGTGTCCCCGGCTGTGTGCTCCACGAACTCAATGAGGAATTAAACCCACAGCTAGGACAGCTGTTTAATCAAAGTCTTACCTCTGGATACGTACCCAGTGAGTGGCGCACTGCAACTGTGGTCCCACTTCACAAAGGCGGTGCCTCCACCGACCCTGGAAATTACCGGCCCATTAGCTTGACAAGCCTTATCTGCAAAGCCATGGAGAGGATCATAATGGACCTCATAAATAAAGACATAGGGAATTTGCAGACTTTGGATCCAACCCAGTTTGGCTTTGTCAAAGGCAGATCATGCCTTTTAAACTTGGTTGACTTTTGAAACAGTCACCAAAGCCATTGATGAGGGAAAGGCAGTCCATACAGCCTACCTCGATCTGGCTAAGGCCTTCGATACAATACCCCACTCGGGTATCATTGAAAAACTCATCAGCTTAAATGTTAACCCATACATCACAAGATGGGTTGCAAACTGGCTGAGTGACAGAACCCACAGGGTCAGAGTTGCTGGCGCCATGTCAGACTCAAAGCCTGTCACAAGTGGTGTCCCACAGGGCTCAGTCCTGGGCCCACTCTTGTTTGGCATCTACTTTTCCGAAGTACAAGCAAACACAGGAGGGTTATGGCTGACAAAGTTTGCAGATGACTGCAAACTGGGCCATAGTAGAAAACACATCTGACACAGATATCCTTCAGAAGGGTCTCACAGGAACGGATAACTGGTGCCAGAGCCACGGCCTAAAGTTAAATGCCAAAAAATGCATAGTCATACCCTTCGGGAAAAACAAGGTTACCCCTAGCTACCAAATAGGTGGCAATCCACTGAGCACAGAAGAAGTTATCAGGGACCTGGGGACCCAGGTTGATAGTAGTCTGTCGTTCGACACCCATGTAGCTAAAGTAGTCAGGAAGACCTTCTACATTGCCCACCTTATCATGAAGGGATTCTCATCTAGATCAAGGGAGGTCATAGTCTCCCTTTACTCATCACTCATCAGACCAATGATTGAGTACAATGCCCCATTCGGAATGTATCTGACCCGACACTTGCAGCAGCTGGAGAGGCCACAAAAGTTCCTCACCAAAAGGATAAAGGGTCTCAAAAATCTGTCCTATGCTGCCCGACTGAAAGAACTCCAGCTCTATTCAGTCGCACGCTTGCTCAGAGGTGACCTTTGCCTAACATACAAGGCCATGTCAAACCCAGATTTGATGAATATGCTTCACCTCAAAAAATCTAGATCCATCAGAGCCACAAGGGCGGGAGACTTAAACC